>NW_026636227.1:600000-855000 GCF_028554395.1 Pezoporus wallicus | reverse complement strand
CTGCAAATAGTACTTAAGGATTTTGACATGTTAACTCTAACTTTGTCCTTGTAATTAGCATGTACATGGAAACCTGATTTATACCTTATATACTCTGGTCACAAAAACATACCTATGTCTTTTCAGTTCACTAATAAATAACAAAATATTGAATAAAAAGCATAACATGCACATTAAAATAATTTAAAAAGCATAATAGATATTAATAGCATCTTTGTCCTCTTTCTGTGTCAGATTTGAAATTAAATCCTCTTGTGATTCTACTGTCCTGTCCTGAGGAAAGAAATACAAATGTCCAAGTATTAACTGCTGACCTCTGTCACCCCTTAATTATGCATTCTTGTATCTTCTTTAATACTTCCCTCGCATAGCAAACTCCTATTGTCGAGATCTTGTCATTAGATGCTTCACAGGTATGATCTCTCTCTTGGCCTAATTGCACTTATTATCAGTCAATTTTTGTAATAATAACTGGCTACTTAGGATGACATATAAAAACCCTACAGGTTACCTAAACTTTGCAAGACTAATGTCCATATTGGCAGCTTGACAAGAGCCAGAGAGCTATGTTTCTTCTGCACATACATTTGCATATTTTTTCTCATTAATATATGCACTACCCCATAAGATTCTCATATATTTGCAGCTTTGATGAACTAATAAAAATCACCTGTTTAATCATTAGATGTTTCTTGTCTAATGTACACCAATGAGATAAATTAATGAAGAATTTTGGAGTGTGCAAATATGAAAACTTTCCCAGCTTTCTCTGTACTTGCTTGAAGCTTTATTGTGCTGGGTCATGTGGAAGAGGGAGTCTGTATGGCAGTGACAACATCCTCACTTCTCTGGCTACTTCTATTCTGCTCAGTGAACTGCAGCATTTGGTGCTGGGACATACCTTACAACACTACGTATGTGAAGCTACAGCCAGAGCCACAAAAGACTGTTAAGTGCAAGTCAACCACAGGAGTTTCACCTGCAATGCATGAGGCTTAACAGGTTTGTAGCACACCTGTGATGGTTTAATTGGGCTAGCACAGATAACAAGTATTAAAAGCAAGCTCTCCAGATGTTCTGGGAATATACATATGAGAACCCATACTGTCATCATTCATTACAGCTGTTAGCTGGATTAAGATATCAAACGTAGGATAACTTGCTGCATTTTCACCTTTTCCTTGCAGTTTTGACCAAGCCTAAAAGTAATTAATTGGCTTCATGCAGGTCTACACAGTTGTTCTGATGAGAGTAAAAAATCACACCAATAAGGAATGAAAAAGTCTATTGACCTCTATTTTTTGGTTGTTTTTTTTTTTTTTTTTCAGGTAGAAAATCAAAAGACAGTTGGCTTGAAGGCAAGATTACAAAGAGACCTTGCAACACTGAATCCCACACCAGGTACATTCTTTAGCTATGTCAGACTTGGGGATCTAAAGAAAAATAATTTCCTCAGGTCCCTCAGTAGTTCGCTGTCAATGATGAACATCACCAATAAATAGCTCAGACCAGAAACAAAACTCATTTCTCAAGTATAATCCATAGCACTTAGTTAAATATGCTGACTTTCTATACAATGCATGAGGAGGATTAGATAGGATTCATAACAGACAGCATGCTGTGCAAGGTTTATAGAACAGAGAAGGTCAAGACTTAAATCCTGTGCTTGTGTCAGACCAGTTTTACAACTCAGAAACCTCTCCTGCACTAATGGACCTGTCCCCCTCCTTTCAAAATAATTGGCACCTCTTTCTTGTAAAACACAGAGGTCAGGTGATGGTGTTTCTACTGTTTAGGTGGGATTCAGACTGAAGAAATTCAAATACATGTAATTCTGTGGCTTGAGATGCTGAAGTATCTTTTCATTTTGCAACTATGCTACTTTGCAGAAACAAATGTAAAACTCACTAGGATAGAGAGAAAAGCGTGTGCTGGTTTTAGCTGGGTTAGAGTTAATTTTCTTCATAATAGCCAGCATGGGCTGTATTTTGGATTTGTGCTAGAATCAATGTTGATAATTCAGGGATGTTTCTACTACTGCTTACACAGACTCAAGGCCTTTTCTGCTCCTCACACCATCCCATTAGCAAGTTGGCTAGGCGTGCACAAGGAGCTGGAACGGGACCCAGCAAGGACAGCTGACCCCAACTGACCAAAGGAATATCCCATACCATATAATGTCGTGCTCAGCATATAAAGCTGCAGAAGAAGGAGGAATAGAATCATAGAATCAACTAGATTGGAAAAGACTTTTAAGATCATCAAGTCCAACCATTACCCCAGGACTGGCAAGACTGCCACTGAACTGTCACTAAGGACCTCATCTACAGTTTTTGAACACTTTCAGGGATGGTGATTCTACCACTTCCCTGTTCCAACACCCTTTTGGTGAAGAAATTTTTGCAGTCTAAACCTCCCCTGGTGCAGCTTGAGGCCATTACCTTTTGTCCAGTCACTTGCTACTTGGGAGAAGAGATCATCCCCCTCCTTGCTCCATCCTCCTAAATGCAATGGAAGGGGGTGGTGTTTGGAGTTTGTCTTCCCAAGTAACCATCATGTGTGATGGAGCACTGCTTTGCTACAGATGGCTGAATACCTGCCTGCAGAGAAGTTGTGAATTAATTCCTTGCCTTTGCTTGCGTGCATGGCTTTTGCTTTACCTATTAACCTGTCTTTATCTCAACCCATGAGTTTTCTCACTTTACCCTTCTGACTGTCTCCTCCATCCCATCAGAGGACTGAGGAGGTGAGTGAGCTGTTGTGTGGGGCTTAGCTGCCAGCTGGGGTTAAACTGAGTTAAATGACCACAGTACTTTTTGGTGCCCAGTTTGGGGGTCAAATTCAAGTGACAATAGTCATCTATTGAAAGAGAGAATGGCTACCTCTTGACCCCATCTCCAAGGACTTTTACAGTGCTTTATAAATCAAAAAGTGAATGAATCCATAAGCACGCCTAGCAACCAAGATCAAAACTCATCTTTCAAAATTTTAATCCCCTGTCATGGTTTAAACCCTAGCCAAACAGCTTGTTCACTCACTCCCAGTGAGTGGTGCTGGGCTGAAAGCAATAGAACCCCCCCCCCCCCCCCTTCCCCCCCGAGGCTCTCCCCTTCCCCACTCCTGGAGGAATGGGGAAGAGGATCGAAAGAGTGCAACTCCCACGGGTTGAGACAAGAACAGTCCAGCAACCAATGTACAACACAAATCACCACCGCTACTACCAACTACAACGATAAGAGAAAATAACAAGGGAAGAGAATATGATACCACCGGCCAAGAAAGGAGTCCCACCCGGAAGCCCGTGTCCTTCCGGGTAACTCCCAGTTACCCCCCACCCCGGGCATGACGTGCTGTGGTATGGAATACCTCTTTGGCTAGCCCGGGTCAGGCGCCCCATCTCTGCTTCCTCCCGGCTTCCCCTCCTCCCTGGCAGAGCATGAGCCTCACAAAGTCCTTGGTCAGGGTAAACATCACTTAGCAACAACCGAAAACATTGGTATCACCAGCACTGTTCCCAGGCTGGAAGTCAAAACACAGCACTGCACCAGCTACCACAAAGGAGAAACATGACTGCTACTGCTGAACCCAGGACACCCTCACTGAAATGTCATTTAGAGTGCTTGCTCTTTCCACTGCCATGCATCTACTTGGCAGAATTTGTCATTGTCTTGTCATCAAAAGATCCCTATTTTCTTCTTTTTAAGCCTACATTTATGACTGATTTATTTTCATTGACTTTTAACTGACATTAGCTAATTATTAACTCTGCAGGATAAATTAAATTTTAATGTCATTGTAAAACACCGTGAGATGCCTCAGCGTGATAAGATGCTATAAAAGTTTAAACTGTTGTTATAAGTTAGCCACCTGTTCAAAACATTAGAAATCTAAACATTTAAATCAATCACAGTGCATTGGATGCCCCATCAAGACTAATGTTGATAAATTATACTCTTAGCTCTATTTGATACAGAGTCATTATTCTCCAGAATAGTAGTATGTTGGACTTCGTTTTGTAGAGTTCTAGTTGGGGTTGCAGTGTAATTTTTCAAAATCCTAAATACACTCCAATGCATATTTTCCAATCTGCTAAATTGCTGAGAGATTATCTTGGCTAGACAGTACCTTTGAGGCTCCGTCTGGTGTATGAGACATAAGCAGGAGATGTACTGTTTCTGAATGAGTTCCTGGAAGTACTGTGGAATGGTAGAAAGGCCTATACAGAACTTCATACAGTTCTTGCCATCTCTGGGCCAAGTCAAAAAAATTGGATACAATAATGTCTGGAAAAAAAACCTATACCTTTCTGTCTCAGGAGACAACAGATGAATCTGAAGGTTAGAGCAAATGAGATTTCTGTCTTAGGCATGTTATATAGATACGAAAAAAAAAATCTGGATATTCTACCTATAAAACAGGCTAATATTTTTCCCATGACTATCTCATCTCTTCACATGGTAAATTCACTTGGGTAAGTACTATTTCTTATTGAAAGCAAGAGGGTTATTTCTATAGTTCCAATAAAGAAAGGCAGCATACTAAGGCTGCATATTTTAACAGACTTAGTTCTGCAGTCAGGGAACTGACTTTACTACCTCCTGTTCTTCTTGTGCCCAAAAAAGTTTGTAAGTAAACCAAAAGGCACAGAGTTTGTAATTTTATTCTAACTGAAACAATCTTCAGCAGCCCTGCAGCTGGGTGACCTCTTCAGCTCATTTATTATTTTCATTCAGATGAATATAAATTCTATCACTACACAAAAAAGCTATATTGTCTGAGACAGGTGACAGCAGACTCTTCAGTTTCCCTTCGTAATACATTCCTGCCAATTCCTAAAGTAGGAATTCAGTGAAAGACTCCCTAAATAGATAAATTTTTAACTCTGTTATTGAGGAGGAAAAATATGTAAAAGAGGATTTAGCTGACTACACGAGGCTTATCATGGGTTTACCATCCATACCCATCTAGGACTGTGCTTCCTGAGCTCAATGTCTGTGCATAGAATACTAAGAATCTGTGCCCTGACAGTGATTACTACTACCAGTGTAACTGCTAGATGACTGAGGGACAGGGAACCATACACAGGTCCTGAGGTTAAGAGGCATGAACTGGCATGCATCTGTGTTGCCGACAGCAAGCTTAGAGCACGCTCTCTGTGCCTACATGACATAGCTCTATGCCCCGCCTCTCTCAAGGACCTGTGCGTTGCTCCTAAGAACACAACATGTAATTACTAGTTTTGTGAATTTTCAGTTCAAATTGTTTAAAAAAATAGTGAAGGCCATGGTACATCTTTCTGTCTCTGAACACTGCTGTAACATTTTAACATTTGTGAATATATGTTGCATGCTATGAGATGTCCTATGAGTGGTTCAAGCATTACTCTCAAAAGAGTGCTTTGCAATGACCCAGAGCATGACAAAGAAGAGAACAAATAAGGCAAAAATAAAATCAAATTCTAGTGTCCAAGTTTTCTTTCTGGGACTTTTGTTCACTGTCCTGGGTTTAGCAGTAGCAGTCATTTTTTCTACTTCTTAGTAGATGGTTCAGCACTGTGTTTTTGACTTTTGGCTTGGGAATGGTGCTGATAGCACCGATGTTTTGATTTTCTGCTCAAATGTTTCATCTGGCCAAGGACTTTCTGAGCCTCACGCTCTGCCAGGGAGGAGGGGAAGCCAGGAGGAAGCAGAGACAGGACACCTGACCCAAACTAGCCAAAGAGGTATTCCATACCACAGCACGTTGTGCCCAGGATGTAACTGAGAGTTACCCGGAAGGGCTAGGACTGCAGGGTTGGACTAGTTATCAGTTGGTGGTTGGTCAGGCTGGGGGGGGCAAGTTATTGGTTGGTGGGTGCTGAGGTGTTGTATTCTTTTCCCTTCTTATTTCCTTTATCATTGTTATTATTGGTGGTAGCAGTAGTGATTTGTGTTATACCTTAGTTACTAAACTGTTCTTATCTCAACCCGTGTGAGTTGCATTCTTTTGATTCTCCTCCCCATCCCTCCAGGAGCAGGGGGAGGGCAAGAAGGGGAGGGGGGGAGGGGGGGGAAGAAGGGAGGTGAGTGAACGAGCTGCATGGCTGGGTTTAAACTATGACATTCGCCAAAATAAAACTTTCTTCATTCTGACCAAAAAAACAGTGAAGTTAAACTTATAGATTATGATTTAGACAGTAGGTTGTAGGGGCTGGGGGGGGGGGGGAGGGGGGATTGAATATCAATATTAATATCAAATTACTCTTTTTCCTAGTAATTGCCGTTTGCCTCACTCCCTGTTTGGAATTTCTTCAGTAAGTTAGTAATGGAAAGCTAAATGCTGTTTGGCAGCTTTATTTCACAGAATTGTGTGGAGTATTTCTGTTGTAGTGTTCCTCCATGAAACAATTCTGTGTAAGCTACAAGTGATACCACAACAAGGGGATTATGGAGACCTGACATACCGTATGAACTGTCATTTCTGACAAATGTAAACGCAAGAATGAAATCCTAGGTAGAAAATAGGAACATACCAGCCGGGGTTGAGGGAAAGGGCATCAAAGACTCTGCTTCCAAACTCTCTTTCTTTACCTCTGTTTTTATTTCTCTGCCTTATTTTCATAGTGTATTTCTTATTCTGAATTTTCCTTGTGTGTAAATTTACTTTCTCTTTTAAAGACACCATAGAGACCAGCACGGACTGTAATATGTATTTTCAGTAATGGCAGACATTTCATGTTGTGAAGGGTAGTTTCTGTTAGAGGAAAATACACCCAACAACCTAGGAGAGGCGAGGTGGACACTCCTTCGTGCCCCCGGGTCTGACTGGTAGTGAGGTAGTAGATGTGCTCTCAGCAGGCACATATATACACCATGTATATCCATATACATAGCCAGCCATACAGATCACAGATAAGACACACACACAACACCTTTACAAACATAGACAGCACCAATGGCTTTAACCTGGTCTCCTCTCTGGCTGAGCAGGATAGAGGTTCCCTGGTGAGACTATATACATACATACACACAGTGTGGATCCCTCCAGCAGCTGGGCTCAGACACTGTCCAGTAGCTGTCCCTGAATCCCAATCTCACAAGTTGCTGGCATCTAACATTCAAGCCCCTAGGGCTGCAGTCCACCACTCCTGTTGTTGGTACAGACTGTCATACAGACACACAGAATCACAGAATCTTTAGAGCTGGAAGGGATGTCTGGAGATCATCTAGTCCAATTGCTCTGCCAAGGCAGGGCCAGGTAGAGGAGGTTACACAGGAACATGTCCCGGTGGGTTTTGAATATCTCCAGAGAGGGAGAGTCCACAGTCCTCCTGGGCAGCCTATAGAACTCAGATTGGTGGATTCAAAGTCCAGAATGCTAACTACACACAGTTGGTGAGGACTTCCCTGGTCCCAGCAGCTCCCCATGCTCTCATCCCTAGACACACAGACTAGCCCTTGGAGACCCATCCACCTCCTTTCTCCTAGTCACTTTGTCTTCTTCATCATTAGTGATCCCACACTCTCTTGCTCACCTGCATTCAGTCCAGTTGCTGCATCACAGGGCATCTGTGACTTCGTCTGACTCTTGTTGCTGTACTCACGTCCCATGAACACGCACATATGCATCCACATACACACACAGTGAGTAGACAGCCCTCACTTAGGAACGAGTTAGAAATTTGAAGAAGATAGGGTAAACTGCACTTGTCAAGCACATGTCATAACCAGACAAGCACACAGACTAGCTAGCTATCTACATGTAAACAGCCATTTTTAATGCCTAACCCTCTTTTTTCCACACTGTTCTCTCCAAATCACCTCTCTTGTGGCCCCCTGCTCCCCACCCTCCATCCCTGCCTCCTCCCATAGTAAAAGCTGAACTGCTTTTCCCCTGCATCTCATACTGTGTTCCACACCTCCAGGCAGCAAGACCCTAGTTTGGTTATCTGGAGAGCTTCTTCCTGATATCTTTTTGTGGTGGATTCCATGCCTGGACAACAGGGTTGACGTTCTGCTGGGACAGCCCTGGGAGGGACCTATTTGCTCCTCAGGAGTCCTTACTTTATTTCCACAGTAAGTATTTTGATGAGCCGAATGCCCCTAGTGAGGCACCTTGGAGTAGTCCAGCAAAGTATTAATTGGGGTCCTCCTCCTCCTCCTGTTGTTTTTTTGAGCTCCTTTGTTGGTAGTCAGGTTGGGTTTATTGCACAGCCTAACAGTTTTAGCCCCCTATATTAACCTAGTCCTTGCTGCAGATGTCACATACCAAGCTTTCAAAATTTCATTTGATTTAATTGAGTAGTTTCAGTCTCAGTATTTAATTGGGAATAACTGATTTACTCTCATTCTCTGAAAAAGAGGCATAAATGTCTTCCCTGGCTGTGAAAACACCTTTAAAGTGGTGACCAGAATTAAGTTATTTTTTATAACTATGCCTACAGAATCCATATAGTTCTTATCTCTTCAGTATCCAAGGATCATGCAGTCTGAGTACTCCTTAACATAATTTTCCTGTCTGAGGTAGAATAATTTATGCCCAAGAACTTTGCAGAGGTGATAAGAAATGGCTACTCCCATCTTCCAGCAGAGACTGTAACGCAGTGGCTTGCCCTGTGCTCACCACCTGTACCCTGAGCTGAGGCAGGTGCTAGACGCATATCTGGTATCTAAGTGGAGGTAATATTCTCCCCATCAGTCTGTAGGACCCAGCAGAATTATGTATCTCCATTCAGACCATGGAAACATCAACATCTTTAAAATAATTGACTCTGCATTTGCCAAATCTTTGGGCAATAAATAACTCTAGTCTGCACATCTATTTTTCAGAAGCAGCAGAATTTCACAGTCTCATTGGCACCTGGGTTTTTTGTTAGATATGTTTGTACTATCCTTTAATGATTACATTTCATGGTAATTGTTTTTTGCTTTGATAGACACAGACTTGGTTTTATACACACTGTACCCATTATGAAAAGCTTTCAGATTTTCAAAAGGTAAAAAGCAGACAAGAAAAACATTAAGAAATCTATATAAAAGCATAATAATTTGGTAATATCCAGATAAACAAAACTTTGGGATTACTAAAATCGCATGTTTCTTACTGACATTTGCAGAACAAGCTGATTGCAGAAGTGAAAAATTGAAAATAATTATATGATGTACAGTAAAATTTGGAAGAACTTTTAGAAAATTATCCATTGAGAATGTAAAATATTTCTAACTTGTCCATGTTGCTAGATGAAATCCCTCTCTTACCTGGGTGGTTTGCTCTCTGTTGCTTTTGCACCAGCACAAAATAAAATATAAATGCATTATTGAAGGGCAAAAGAAAGTTTAATATTTAAAGTATAGAGAATGAAAAAAAATATTTAATAAAATTGTGTGTCTACTTGGGATAATGTCATATTTTTTCATAGCTCAGAAATCTGCCAAACAACATATAACTGTATACAATTGAACTGGGAAAAAAAAAAAAAAAGTTTCAAGGGAGTATTGTACTCTGGAGTTCATTTAACCTGTTCTTAAAAAAAAAAAAAAAATCAAATCACTAATACAAGTAAAGAGCTGCTCTAAGCAGTAGCTGTCTGCTTAATTACCAAGGCAGAATTTTCCTAAGGGGAATAACTTCTTACTTAAATTTTCAAGGTCTACAATATAGGGGTCTGCATCAGACTTAAGTGATTAAGCCCTTATTAAGCCCCAGATGAGCTAGGTGATTAAGCCCAGAAACTGATCCATCTCACCCTATGTTCTACTTCTGCAAATGGACACTACAAATACAGCCTGAGCTCAGTTCTAATGCCATATGTAGGTATTCAAGATACAATGACCTCTCTTCCTGTGGGGTTTGCAAATATAACATGGTACTTACACAGAAGGTTTGTCTGTAGGCAAAGAACCAAAGGTCTTGTGGAGGTATCCAAAGGTACTCTTAAACAACAGATAGGACACTAGACACCTGTGCTTAGGCAAATTTAAAATACCACCTCATTTCCTCTCAGATGAAATCCATCTGAGTTCACCTAGTACACACGCTATTACCATGCTGTATGCTCTGTTGTGATATCTACTAAATCCTTTTCTCCTCTACACTTTAAGAAATATAATTTTAAATGAGATAAATGAAGTAAACTTCTCCAATCAATTCAACATTAATAAGGACCTCAGCCAGAGAACTCTTTCCGGCTTTAGGCAAGATAATTTAAGGATAAAAAAATTGAAGAGAGCCCAGTAAAGAGCCACAAGAATGGTGTGGTAAACGTGAAATTTATATAAAGGGAAAGTTTTGTGGAGAAAAAGAAATAACATTTTTTCCCTATAGATTCCATATGGCACTGGAACAAGGAAATATTGGCATAAGTTTTAGTGAAGAAGTTTTAAAATAGAATTTAGGACTTTTGAAACAATAAGATTTTGTGCACAAAAATGGCTCTTAAGGAAGATAATGGTATCTCTTTCACTGGGTATTTTAAAGCATAAGATAAAAAATAAGCCCTAATGGATATTTGAGGTGGTTGATTCTAGTCAAATACTTATCATTCACTTTTTAAAGAAATGATTAGATGGGTGTTTCAGGTCCTACAGTCCATACTTCTGTAGTTTGTTAAATGATTACTTAGCTTCAGCCAGCTTGAAGCTAGGTTTCTAGCTTAGTCTAATCCTCTAAACTATCCTGACACTGAATGGCAAGAGAAGGGCAAACTCAGTGATTATACAGTTGGCTTATACAGTATATGGTTGGCTTTCCGGGCTGCAAGCAAACACTGAAACCTGCTCACATTAAGTTGCTCAACAGCCAACACCCCCAAGTCCTTCTCCACAGGGCTGCTCTGAATCTCTTCTCCGCAGGGCTGCTCTGAATCTCTTCTCCGCCAGCCTGTAGCTGCGCCCATGATTGCCCTAACCCAGGTACACGACCTGATTCACTTGCTGGGATGTCAGAGTGTTAAAAAGGCGAACAGTGAGATCATGATTTGAGATGAGATACAACTGTGCCCTCATGTGTATCTAGCCCCAGAAAGTGGAAGTGCTCTACAGATAGATGATAGAGACGTAGCCTGCATCTGTCTGTTGATTTTAGGGGAGCCCAGACAATTAGCTTTAGACTGATTTTTGAAGATGAGATGAATCTTTTCTTTCCTGAGTATAGGAACTTTACTAGATCAATATCTTTGATAAATCCTGCTTTGTGAAGCTAACTACATAAAATGATTCCCCAAAAGAACTCAGGACAAAATTTATAGTCACAGGTCAATCTTTTAGGACACTGACAGGCAGGCCCAGAGTAATGATTTTCACAGAAATCAGGAATATGAGCCTTCTTAATTTAGGAATACATTTATAAAATTGTGGATGTATGAATTCAGGACAGAAAAAAAATTTACATCTTTTTTTTATAATGCATGCATGTTCTTATAATGATAAAGTCTTGACTTCAGATGTTACACAATGTCGTAATATGAATGGTTATAGGTTATCTTATGTTTCAACATGAGAACATGGTATTTTCTAGAGCTATCTTCATTTAGCTTTACAGATTTTTTACATTTAAATTCAACTTTTATTAATTAAATTCTATAAGGTATGAATGTTGAGTCTTTACTATAGCAAAACTACATGAAATTTAATAAAAATCCTCATACAGTTAATAGAAAAATTAAAATTATTTAAATAATCTGTGTCTGATAGTATGCATACTTCACATAACATAGTCAGGCATGAATTTTAGGTGGGGCTGCCTCCCTTCTTTTTCAAAAGCAGCTGTCAAACAATACTAGTAATTGATCTTTTGTTACTATGTTTTTCTTTGTAAGTATAGCCAACATTTTGAATATACAGATTACATCATCTGAGAATCACTAATCATGACTACAATTATCTAGATATCTCATAAATTGAAACTAAGCTTTAAAAACTCAGGTAGTTTTGGCTTCCAGGAACTTCTGTCAAGGAGACTAAGAGAAAAGTATTTCTTCTACTGAACAATAGAGGCAATTCTTGAGTCAGTTTTTCTAATGCCCTGGTGCAGTACCTCAGGTACTAATGTCTGGAAACAATGTAGTAACTCTCTGGAATGCACATGAAGACATTTCAGAGCCAGAGGAAAACTATGAAAATAAATTCATAATTTTCTGTTTCTTCCTAACATAGATGATGGAAGAAATAACACGTAAATGTTCAGTGTATCTAAGATAAGTCACTTGGCTCTATGACAAAAGAGGGCAACAAACAAAAGGCAGACTTGTAAATGTGGCTGACCAGTGCCCTTGATTGCATATATAAGATAAGACCAAGATTAAATATGGATTTACTGGTACGATAAATTTGGTTTTGTATTAATCAAATAGATTCTCAATTATTGTTGCCATTGGGTATGTTCACACAGGCAGTGCCCATACCAGAGAAGTATTGTACATTGCTCCAAGTAAAATCTACCCTAGATATCTATTGCACCTGCTGAAGTCTTAGTACTCCAGTAATAGACCTAAAAATGGTAGTTAATTTTAAATTTATATGCTTTTCTATACAAAATTTCATGAACAGCTGCACTTTTTGATAAAGAAATTTTGTCAATAGATAATGCTTTAGATTCTGAACCCCAGGAGAACACCAAAGGAAAGTTTATGACAGGTGAGACATATCTTTGATTAGATTAGTATTAAATGTATGGAACATAAATGAAATTCTGCAGCCTCGGGATTAAAGGAATATATAACTAAGGGGGTTCTTTACTGAATATTTCATCCTTTGGTGTACATAACTATCTCTGATGTTACTTCAGAGGAAGAGTGCCGCAAGTTGCAAAGAAGAAATGTGAACCAAAGGAAAGATATAGACATTCCAGACTATTTTCCAAACTATTCTTGTATTCTGAAACATCCTGTTGCCTTTATATCTTTTGTTTTTTTTTGATTTTTAATTTCAGACAGATAAATTACAGCTTTGTATTTGTTGCTTTAAAGCAATGAGGAATAAAAGCTGTCAGAATCTTTTAGCTGTTTGTTATCAGGATACTGACTATAGAATTAGAGTATTCCAATTAAATCTGATGGTTTGAATAGCATAAATCTGCCTTAGAATACTGAACATATAAGAAGAATGAACAAGAGTGTATCATCTATGACCTGTGATTCTGTAGTGTTCTAACTGATAATGCAGTGGGGTTTCTTCAGGATGTGTAGGTCAAGAGAATATGAATAAATATATTTGGATGACTCCTTGCTTTATGACCAGTTGGCATCAAATTATGGAAAGTACTACACTAACATCAGCAGAGATGACTTAGGTTGAAACATGCAGGCGTAAGTGAAAAGGTGATACTTGTAAACTTGCAGTTTAACACTGTATTTACACAAAGAATTCTTATTTAATAAGAGGTAAACATAAATGCCGAATCTTGCTGATATTTAGCATGGTTTGGTTCTCCTAGGTTTACTGTGTAAGCTTGCCCCTGGACCTCTATTTCCAAAATAGAAATACACAGATGAAAAAATACTATGCAAATGCAAATGACTAGTTAATAGGATTCTTGGTGTCCAATAGCATCTACAAGTAAAAAGAAATTTATTTTTTAACATTTAACACTTTTGTTAAGAATATTTTTTACTTCCTTTCTCTTCTAACCATCAACATATTGCACCAGTCATTTTAAAAGCTGTTTCCCAGTATTTTCATTGCTATTTTGTAACAAAGTTTATAATTTTGGCTTGTCCCCTCCTTATTTTCTTCAGCAAAAGCAATGTCAAATAACCATTTAATGAGTATCCTACTATGTGAGACATTTGCCTAACCCAGGAGCTCTGCAAAACCAATTAGAAGTGTACATACGCAAATCGGATGCATATAAGCATGACTAACCTCTCAACTCTTTCCCCCCAAAACTCAGGACTCGGTTGTAGCTAAACTCATTTTGAAAACAAGGTTTGAAGAGTCTTTTGATGATCTATATGTTGTGAAAGTCTTAATATCTAAAATGCTTTTTTAATTTTATAACCCATCTCCTTACCCAAATGGATACACTGATGTATTTGCTCCTTAAAGCATATACACTTCAAACGTCCAGGCAGATAATTGTATAAAATTGCCTTTAAAAAACAAACAAACAAACACTTGTTATCTTCCTTTTTATTAATTTTGGTTTTGGTTTTGTTTTTCACATAAAGCCTTCTGTGAAGCATCTGAGAAGACAGAATGGCCAGACTACGTGTTTCAAGGAAGACCAAACACAGACTAGGCACACGGGTATTTGGTTTCCCACAGATGGAAGTTCCACTTGAGATGGCCAAAACAGTTCAGCATCTGGGTGCAACTACAAAAGAACATGTGTCCTCAGTCATGTCTGTGAGCAATCTGCGTACGTGCTGCGGTTGAACTCTGGACTGGCAACTCAGTCCCATATAGATGCTCACCCCCCACCCTGCAGTGGAAAGAATCTCAGGAGTGAAAGTGAGAAAACTCCCGGGCTGACATAAACACAGTTTAACAGATAAAGCAAAAGACATATATGGCAGCAAAGCAAAACAAGGAATTTATTCACCACTTCTTATCAGTAGGCAGCTGTTCAGCCATCTCCACGAAAGCAGGGCTCCGTCAGACATTAAGGATTATTTGGGAAGGCAAATGCCGTCACTCCTGAGACCCTCCCTCTCTCTTTCTTTCCCCAGCTTTGTTGCAAAACATGGCATCATAAGGTCTGGGATATTCCTTTGGTCAGTTGGGGTCAGCTGTCTTGGCTGTGTCCTTTCTGAACTTCCTGTGCATCCTTAGCCTACTTGTTGGTGGGGTGGTGTGAGAAAGAAGGCACTGATATGTGCAAGCACTGTTCAGCAATAACAAAAACATCCATGTGTTATCCACACTATTTTCATCACAGATCTATAGCATAGTATCATAGAAACTACTATGAAGAAAATTACCCTAGCCAAAACAGTACAAGATGTCAAGTATGAGTATCTCACATGGCAATAGGTGACTATGGGTAGTCCATTGAATGAAATCCATACCCATCTAAAAAGATAGGCTGTAATAAAACAAGATACAGTAGTGTGAGCAAAAAATAATGATCTTTCAACTAGCTTTTACAACAAAAATATAATTTATGAGAAGCATGTCAAGCAAAAGGACAGGCTTCTCTCCTCAGTATCCTTTCATTGGGGCAATACATTGTAATCTTTTATGCTATCATATCTCAGTTCTCTTAGAACATATAACCTGCAGCTATTTGTAACATTGATGCTTGATACTGCTTTTTAAAGAGAGAGAGAGGGGGAAAGAATTAAGCCAGTGTACAGCATTTGGTAAAATCCAAAAGCTGCCAATGTTTTGCAAAGACATTCTTTCAGAATAAATTTAGGGATTTGCATCTGGATGGCCCAAACCTGAATGTTTCAGGTTGTGATCTAAGTGAAACAGACACCTCAGAATAGTTAGTTATAAATCTCCTCTTGGACTGCATCTGCAATCACATACTGCAAATGCAGCCCTGAATCTCAGCAATGGGGTAACAGAGGACACCCAAGCTAAATTTGCACTTGGATTTGTAATTATTGAAACAGGTTGTTCTCTATTTTGTTAGGGAAAAAAAAAAAAATAGTCTTAGCAGTTGCTCAGTTCTTCACAACATGAAGTTAAAGGTCAGTGCTAGTAATAGTGAGGTAGCTAATACTGCTAAGTGCCACTAAGTGGCCATAATGCACTTCAGTACACTTAAAAAAACCTCATGCATTCCATGCAGGTACAATCAGCAGGTCCATTAAGTGGCATACTAAATGTAAACCATAAAACAGAAGAACATCAAGTCTTTAATGATAACAAACAACAATCAAATCTTCAGGTCAAATTCATTATCCACGTAAGGAGACAAAGTGTTCTTTGTAATCAAAGTCCTTTTCTGTGTCATCTGTGCTCCAGACTAGAACCCTTCATTCATACAGACTTCTTCTTCCATGAAAGATGCAATTTGCTTCCCAATCTTATCTTCCTTTTTTGTTTTTTTTTCAGAATTATTTCCAAGAATGCCTCCAAAATGAGAATATTTCCTTTTGAAGAAGCAGTAAGAGCATGGCTGACCTGAACACACCTGAACACTTCTACATTTCAGAATACATCTTGGCTTCAACACCAAGAAAATGTTAGATCTGATAATGGGTTGAGATAAGTGTAGGCTGTTATGCTTTCCTGCTTTTATAATAAGAGCTCATTTGTCCACACTTCTGCTTATCTAAGAACACTGTCTGCATCAATAATTTTTCCTTATTCTTGATTATTATTGCTGTTTGTGAGTTCCCTCACATCTGACATTATGTTACAGTGTAACTTAAAAAAAATAAAACAAAATAAAATCAAACCAAAAGTGCTCATGCACTTAAAGGGATATATGTTTTATTTCTCAGGCCCACTGCACTGAAACAGTTTTAGCCTTACCCCTCCTCCATATTGCAGGTTTCAGAGTATAAAAAATGAGCAACTAACAAAAGAATTTCAAAAGGAGCAATGGACTTGAGTCATTTTCAGTACACATATTCCTTCCTGGAGACTAGGGACTCTCAATATTGTGACAATGAGCCGATTACAAAGACAGGTAATGGTAATCACATTGGTGTTGTGATTGGACTACATATTACAATTGCTATATATCTATATTTTGCTAAGTGTAACTTAAGTTTATGTTTTGAGATGTATTTTGTATCACTCTGCTAAAGCAGAAATCCCATGTAACATCAACTATCTTTAAATAAACACATTATATATTTCACATTACACCTTCTACACTCAGAATATCTAAAAGAACTTGGTTAGAAAGTATTGGACTTTGACACTAACAGGCCTACAGTCCACGAGACCTGATCAGAGCTAGCCTAATTTAAACCTTAGTGTATACAGTGTCAACATTATGTTCTCAAGACTAAGTAAGTTCCACCCTATCCAGCCAACCTTCTGGGCTATAATAGTTACTGGAGTATTTAGCTTATGTAATTAAATGATTCTTACAGAATTTCTTTTCCATGAATTTCTCATATCTTTGCTTGATCCCAGGTAAACTGTAAGTATTCAAATGAGCACTGCACTTGCTCTGACAGAAGAAACTACTTCATGTCTTAATATAAATACAGTGGCATATTCCAGTCAACAGCTATGGCTACAAAAAGCAAGCATGCTTTCTCTAAAAGCTGTGATTATGGGATGTACTGTGTCCTACATACCTTTAGGCCATACAAGATTCTCACAGAAAGCCTGATGAGATTATGTAGTGCAACTTGGAAAGCAAGCAAATCTGGTCATGAAGTCAGCTATAGTGTGTGCTGAAAGTTATACAAATGACTTTAACCAGAGAAGTATGTATTAGTGTGAACATCTGCCTCTAAAACTTGATGTATCAATCTAAGGCTTACTGTTTATTATAATCTCATCAGAAGAGTGAATATATAGAGCTATTTGACCTACAATGCTCCTAACACACGTCAGGGAGTCAGAAACATGTTTCACTGACAGTCACACAGCCTTCTCTCTGTGTGCAGAAACAAGGTCAGAAAGAAACCTTGTTTTGCTGTATGCTGACAACTCTAAGGTCACAGTAAGTCTTATCTTCTTATTCCTGTGATATGAAACCTAAAAAGGGCTCTTTATGTTAATGATAAATACAAATTAATTCTGGGTTTTTGTTGTTTTTTTTTTTCTTTCCTTTCAAATTTCAAAGCAAATGCTGTGGTCACTTCACCCAAAAGGTGGAATCCACATCCTTCTGAGATCAGAACTTTTTAATATATATGATGTGTTTTTAAGAAATTATTTTGCACTAATGATAAAAGTATAAGGCCAGGATATTAATATCTAAGGGCCCACAGCTTATAAACTATACCTTTATTTAGGCACTTAAAGAACTGTAAAACTCAGACGTGAAAAATTTGACTAGAGTTCCTATTATTTGATTTCTGGGATTCCCAATAGAATGTAAAATACAAACCTAAAGTATTTTTAAGGGCTAATGTATCTTCAGAGAATGAAAATGGTGGGATGGCTCCTACGACTGGAGTGTTGGAATGGGAGGTTATATGCTCTTCAGGAAAGACAGCCCAGGCAGACAGGGAGGGGGAGTAGCTATTTATGTCAATGAGAGGCTGGAGAGTATGGAGCTCTGTCTGGGGATGGATGATTGGCCAACAGAGTTTGTGGGTTAGACTCACTAATATTCTAACTAAATTGAATTTTATTTCAGTCTTTCTGCTTAATACTGCTGTAACAAAAAGAAACAGAATTCTGAGAATCATTTAAAGGTTATGACTGATGTCATAGAACCAGAATATTTCTATCAGGAAAACCATCACGGCCTTGATTTATGATTTTCATTTAGATGATCTCAATGAGAGTAATGAATTAAACTGCAATTTGAAATTCAATAATTTTCATTTTTTTCTGAAGATTTGTTAAAACCAGACTTATTTCTGTGTTAAAGGCCAAGCATCTTTGCTCTTACCATATCTTCTCCTCTCTTTTCTTCAACTCAAGGCAGTTAGGAATTGGAAGACACATAGGGAAACACTGAGGAAAAACTTAATAATTAGAGGCAGTAGAATCAACTGCCTAACTGTTCTCTAGATTTTGTTGGCTTTTTTTTTGTTTGTTTTTTTTTTTACAAATTTTGTTATAGTTATCTCGAAGAAGAAGTGTGAAGTATGTTTCAAGAAAATAGACCTAGATTTTACCTTCCATGTCACTGGTGATGTCATAAGTACCATTTCATATTTCATCCATAATTTTATTGATGTCTTGATAGTGGCATACAATGAGCACTTTTCAGTTTGTTTCTGCGCATTTGATTTACCTGGAGAGAAGATCACCAGCAAACTTGTGGAGCTGATTAGAATGTCAAGTGCTATGCTTATACCTCTAGATTAAAGGAGATTCTGGATGAATCCCTGGCTGTAAATACTCTAGAATAAATATCCCAACTGCATAATCAGATAACAAAAATAAAAAAACTTAGACCAAGTATAACCAATCAGTTCCTCATTACTAGGTTCATTATAATGATATATAGGATCATTATAATGATATATAAGTTTTTGTATTGTCTTTTTATATCTCTCATATTAAAGGAGCTTTGATAGTGATTGAAATCACTATCCTATCATAATGTCCTGGGTTCAGCAGTAGCAGTCATGTTTTTTTTTCCTTTGTGGTAGCTGGTGCAGTGCTGTGTTTTGACTTCCAGCCTGAGAACAGTGTTGGTGAAGTCGATGTTTTCAGTTGTTGCTAAGTGATGTTTACCCTGACCAAGGACTTTGTGAGGCTCATGCTTTGCCAGGGAGGAGGGGAAGCCGGGAGGAAGCAGAGACGGGGCGCCTGACCCGGGCTAGCCAGGGAGGTATTCCATACCACAGCACGTTATGGCTGGGGTGGGGGGTGACTGGGAGTTACCCGGAAGGACACAGGCTTCCGGGTGGAACTCGTTTTCTTGGCCGGTGGTATAGTATTCTCTTCCCTTGTTATTTTCCCTTATCATTGTTGTAGTTGATTGTAGCGGTGGTGATTTGTGTACATTGGTTGCTGGACTGTTCTTGTCTCAACCCGTGGGAGTTGCACTTTTTTTCGATCCTCCTCCCTGTTCCTCCGGGAGTGGGGAAGGGGAGAACCCCGGTGTGGGTGGGGGGGGAGACGGACACGGACCTCGATTGTTGTCAGCTCGGCACCACTCACTGGGAGTGAGTGAACAAGTTACCTGACTGGGTTTAAACCACAACAGTTCTTTTGGCGCCCAACGTGGGGCACGAGGGGTTGAGATAAGAACAGATCTGACTGGATTGATAGTCACTCGTCACAATGCTGATTTATTGGCTCTCAAGGTTGTTCCTCTTGATCTCACAGTTTCAGTATATCCTATCTTACGTCCATCCGGTATTTGCTGTATTAGTGTTTTTCAAGTGTGGAGCTTGGGCTAAGGTTTTTGTCCCATTGTACTTTATGGTAATGACTTGTAATACAATAGAATCATTGATCATGAAACTGATCTGGCTTATGTTCCCAGTGTGGTCACCACCTTTATACTTTGGGAGGTATATGATGGAGGTGCTTAGCAATTACACATCTTTTTTCTCCTTCTCAGGTGCTCAACCTGTGAAGGAGACATCCTTTTACCCTCCCAGTTGTCCCCCCAGACCATTTACATTTGAGAGTTTTGAATTTTTTGAATTTTTTGAATGGCATTTTAATGCTGTTGAGACTTGTTTGCTGATGGTGATGGGAATCAGCATGCTAACACGCATACAGAGTGTGTTTTGCCCACTACTGATTTCAAGAGTTAAGCAGAGTCAGGTTTGGGTCTTGTCTGGGGTCAAACGACGATGTAGGAGGACCGAGAGATTTTCCCAGAGGCTGGA
This sequence comes from Pezoporus wallicus, assembly GCF_028554395.1. Lineage (NCBI taxonomy): Eukaryota > Metazoa > Chordata > Aves > Psittaciformes > Psittacidae > Pezoporus > Pezoporus wallicus. The sequence continues at coordinate 834,644 of NW_026636227.1, read as the reverse complement.
CAGCCATGAGTGGCAGGGTGTGTGGGATAGTATGGGCAAGTATCTAGGTCAGTGGGCCCCTCCAGTACTTTGGAATTTCACTACCAAACAACTGCAAAATCCAGAAGAATTAGTAAAACACTTAAATGAGGTGTGTGGTCATTCTGGCCATACCAGAGATGGACAAATCATGGCAACGTGCTGGGGCTTGGCCTATGCTTACAGGGCCTTGTTCAACACTATCCAGCACCTTCAAAAGGAAAAGAATGTCGGCGGATCTGAGGGCAAAGCAACAGTCGCTACTCAAACTTTGGCTGCAATGAACAGCACAGCTACCCCAGTGGCAAGTACAGCAGCTGCTCAAACTTCAACTGCAACAGACAGCGCGGTTACCCCAGCTCCAAGCACAGCAGCTGCACCAACCCCAGCGACAAGTACAGTTGCTACTCAAACTTTGGCCTCAATGAACAGAGCAGCTACCCCAGTGGCAAGTACAGCAGCTGCTCAAACTTCAACTGCAACAGACAGCACGGTTACCCCAGCTCCAAGCACAGCAGCTACACCACCCCCAGCAACAAGTACTCAAGTCGCTACTCAAACCACAGTGATAATCACTGCAGCCAAACCACAGGACCACTTCATACCAATATCGGTTGCCCCTGTACGCAAGAGAACAAGCAAAAAGGAGGCAAAAAGGGTGAAGCGAGATGAAGAAACAATGAATTCACCACCCGGTCTAGCATCTGATCAGGAGTCATCATCACATGACGAAGAAGAAGAGGTAACTTCTTGACCTCGGACCTCAACCGAGCTGCAACATATGCGAAAAGATTTTACCCGTCAACCAGGGGAGCACATCATCACCTGGTTACTCCGATGTTGGGACAATGGGGCCGATGGTCACGAACTAGAAGGTACAGAAGCCAAGCAGCTGGGATCACTTGCTAGAGAAGGGGGAATTGACAAAGCAATTGCAAGAGAGAAAAAGTCCCTCAGCCTTTGGAGGCGGCTCTTGGCAGCTGTGAAAGAAAGGTTTCCATACAAGGACGATGTTACGAGTCGTTCGGCCAAGTGGACTACTATAGACAAAGGCATCCAGTCTCTGAGGGAATCGGCCATCGTAGAGATGCTCTATCACATCAAGCCGAATAACGGGGATACACCTATAGATCCAGATGAAGTTGAATGTACACGACCCATGTGGCGAAAACTTACACGGAATGCACCGTCATCATATGCCCATTCACTGGCAACAGTAACCTGGAATGACATAGTACCACTAACAGTGGATGAAATGGTTCATAAACTCCGAGAGTTCGAAGACAACCTCACCCCTTCCATCATCTCAGCTGTGAAAAAAACTGTCCCAGGACCTTGAACAATTGAGGGACGATCTATCTGATTTATCCAGCTCCTCACGTGTACCAACACACGTCTCAGCTATTAACAAAAGGCGTCCTATTGTTCAAGAGAGGACATACAGGAGGTATACGCCGCGGGGTACCCTATGGTTTTACCTGCTGGATCACGGAGAAGACATGACAAAGTGGGATGGAAAACCTACTTCAGCTTTGGAGGCACGGGTGAGTGAACTGAAGAGGGGAGCAAGGGCCAAGACTGATCATCCCATGAGAGCTATGGCTTCAGTCTCTGGTGAGCAGTTTCCCAGATGGAATGGAAGAGCTGATTTTACTCCAGCTCCTGTGATAACGAAGAATAATCCCTTTCACCACGACTTAAGTGTCCAACGCTGTGACGACCATTAGAGGGGCCCTGCCTCCAGCCAGCTGGAGGTAGGGGACAATGGGATTTACTGGACTGTGTGGATCAGATGGCCTGGCACATCAGTCCCACAGAAGTATAAGGCTCTAGTAGATACCGGAGCACAGTGTACCCTGATGCCATCAAGCTGTCAAGGGGTGGAATCCATCTATATTTCTGGAGTAACAGGAGGATCCCAAGAGTTTACTGTGCTGGAGGCTGAAATCAGCCTGACTGGGAGGGAGTGGCAAAAGCACCCTATTGTGACTGGTCCAGAGGCTCCATGCATCCTCGGCATAGACTACCTCAAGAGAGGGTACTTCAAAGACCCAAAAGGGTACCGGTGGGCTTTTGGTATTGCTGCTTTGGAGACTGAGGAAATTGATCAGCTGTCCACCTTGCCTGGTCTCTCAGAAGATCCCTCTGCTGTGGGGTTGCTGAAAGTTGAAGAACAACAAGTGCCAATTGCGACCACAACAGTGCACCGGCGGCAATATCGCACCAACCGAGACTCCCTGATTCCCATCCATCAGCTGATCCGTAGACTGGAGAGTCAGGGGGTGATCAGCAGGACTCGCTCACCCTTTAATAGCCCCATATGGCCAGTGCGAAAGTCTAATGGAGAATGGAGACTAACAGTAGACTATCGTGGCCTGAATGAAGTCACACCACCATTGAGTGCTGCCGTACCGGACATGCTAGAACTTCAGTATGAACTAGAGTCAAAGGCAGCCAAGTGGTATGCCACGATTGATATTGCCAATGCATTTTTCTCCATTCCTTTGGCAGCAGAGTGCAGGCCACAGTTTGCTTTTACTTGGAGGGGTGTCCAGTTCACTTGGAACTGACTGCCCCAGGGGTGGAAACACAGCCCTACCATTTGCCACGGACTGATCCAGACTGCACTGGAACAGGGGCAAGCTCCAGAACACCTGCAATACATTGATGACATTATTGTGTGGGGCGATACAGCAGAAGAAGTCTTTGAGAAAGGGAGGAAAATAATCCAAATCCTGCTGAAAGCTGGTTTTGCCATAAAACGGAGTAAGGTCAAGGGACCTGCACAGGAGATTCAATTTTTGGGAATAAAGTGGCAAGATGGACGTAGACAGATCCCCACAGATGTGATCAACAAGATAACAGCAATGTCTCCACCACCTAATAAGAAAGCAACGCAAGCTTTCTTGGGTGCTGTGGGGTTCTGGAGAATGCACATCCCAAATTACAGTTCGATTGTAAGCCCTCTCTATCATGTGACCCGGAAGAAGAATGATTTTAAATGGGGCCCTGAGCAGCAACAAGCCTTTGAGCAAATTAAACGTGAGATAGTTCACACAGTAGCCCTTGGACCAGTCCGGACCGGGCCAGATGTAAAAAATGTACTGTACACTGCAGCTGGGGAGAACGGTCCTACCTGGAGCCTCTGGCAGAAAGCTCCAGGGGAGACTCGAGGTCGACCCCTCGGCTTTTGGAGTCGGGGATATAAAGGATCTGAGGCCAGCTATACCCCAACTGAGAAAGAGATACTGGCAGCCTATGAAGGGGTTCGAGCTGCTTCGGAAGTGATTGGCACTGAAGCACAGCTCCTCCTGGCACCCCGGTTGCCCGTGCTGGGCTGGATGTTCAAAGGCAGGGTCTCCTCTATACATCATGCAACTGATGCTACATGGAGTAAATGGGCTGCACTAATTACACAACGAACTCGAATAGGAAATCTCAGTCGTCCAGGCATTCTAGAAGTCATCATGGACTGGCCAGAGGGCAAAGATTTTGGAATGTCACCAGAGGAGGAGGTGGTGCGCGCTGCAGAGGCCCCACCATATAATAAACTGTCAGAAAGTGAAAAGCAGTATGCCTTGTTTACTGATGGCTCTTGCCGTATTGTGGGAAAGCATCGGAGATGGAAGGCAGCTGTATGGAGTCCTGGACGACAAGTTGCAGAAACTGCTGACGGAGAGGGTGAATCGAGTCAGTTTGCCGAGGTGAAAGCCATCCAGCTGGCCCTGGACATTGCTGAACGAGAAAAGTGGCCAGTACTTTATCTCTATACTGACTCATGGATGGTGGCAAATGCCCTGTGGGGGTGGTTGAAGCAATGGAAGCAGAGCAACTGGCAACGCAGAGGTAAACCCATCTGGGCTGCTGCACTGTGGAAAGATATTGCTGCCAGGGTGCAGAACCTGGTGGTGAAGGTATGTCATGTAGATGCCCATGTACCCAAGAGTCGGGCCACTGAGGAACACCAGAACAACCAACAAGCGGATAAAGCGGCTAAGATTGAAGTGGCTCAGATGGACTTAGATTGGCAACATAAAGGTGAATTATTTTTGGCCCAGTGGGCCCATGACACTTCAGGCCATCAGGGCAGAGATGCAACATACAGATGGGCCCGTGATCGAGGGGTGGACTTAACAATGGACACTATTGCCCAGGTTATTCATGAGTGTGAAACACGTGCTGCAATTAAACAAGCCAAGCGGTTAAAGCCTCTTTGGTATGGAGGACGATGGTTGAAGTATAAATATGGGGAGGCCTGGCAGATTGACTATATCACACTGCCACCAACCCGCCAAGGCAAGCGCCATGTGCTTACCATGGTGGAAGCAACCACCGGGTGGCTGGAAACACATGCTGTGCCCCATGCCACTGCCCGGAACACTATCCTGGGCCTTGAGAAACAGATTTTGTGGCGACACGGCACCCCAGAGAGAATTGAGTCAGACAATGGGACTCATTTCCGGAATAACCTTATAGATATTTGGGCCAAAGAGCATGGCATTGAGTGGGTATATCACATCCCCTACCATGCACCAGCCTCTGGGAAAATCGAACGGTACAATGGGCTGTTAAAAACTACACTGAGAGCAATGGGTGGGGGAACTTTCAAGCATTGGGATACACACTTACCAAAGGCCACCTGGTTGGTCAACACCAGAGGATCTGCCAACAGGGCTGGCCCAGCCCAGTCAGAACTTTTACATATTGTAGAGGGGGACAAAGTTCCCGTGGTGCATATGAAGAATTTGCTGGGGAAGACAGTCTGGGTTATTCCTGCTTCAGGTAAAGGCAAACCCACTCGTGGGATTGCTTTTGCTCAGGGACCTGGATATACCTGGTGGGTAATGCAGGAAGATGGGGAAGTCCGATATATACCTCAAGGGGATTTGATTTTAGGGGAAAACTGCCAGTGAACTCAATTGTATGCTGTTGCCTGCTGTGTAATGCTTTTATAGCCCATCAACTAGATGTCTCCAGGTCACCAGCGACTGGCCCTGACTTCCCTCCAGCCATCATCCCAACAGAGAATGAACTTTGAACATCATGGACCGAATGGACTCGGCAGCATTATAGGGATTGGTCCATGCACTAAGAAAATGATCTTTTCCTCTTGGTCTGTATGTATATGGATGTATATATATGGGAGAGCGATGGTGTATTGAAAATGTGGGATCTGAGCACGACGTGAATGGTATGGAATAAGGGGTGGATAATGTCCTGGGTTCAGCAGTAGCAGTCATGTTTTTTTTTCCTTTGTGGTAGCTGGTGCAGTGCTGTGTTTTGACTTCTAGCCTGAGAACAGTGTTGGTGAAGTCGATGTTTTCGGTTGTTGCTAAGTGATGTTTACCCTGACCAAGGACTTTGTGAGGCTCATGCTTTGCCAGGGAGGAGGGGAAGCTGTGAGGAAGCAGAGACGGGGCACCTGACCCGGGCTAGCCAGAGAGGTATTCCATACCACAGCACGTCATGGCTGGGGTGGGGGGTGACTGGGAGTTACCCGGAAGGACACAGGCTTCCGGGTGGAACGCATTTTCTTGGCCGGTGGTATCGTATTCTCTTCCCTTGTTATTTTCCCTTATCATTGTTGTAGTTGATTGTAGCGGTGGTGATTTGTGTACATTGGTTGCTGGACTGTTCTTGTCTCAACCCGTGGGAGTTGCACTTTTTCGATCCTCCTCCCCGTTCCTCCGGGAGTGGGGAAGGGGAGAACCCCGGTGCGGGGGGACACGGACCTCTATTGTCAGCTCGGCACCACTCACTGGGAGTGAGTGAACAAGTTACCTGACTGGGTTTAAACCACGACACTCATAAACTATCTTTGTTTTGTAACATAAAAGAAAATAAATCTAAATGGATCAATTTCAAACAGTAAAATATGTCCACTTATAAAGTAGAAAAGACATTTTTTGTAGGTTATAATCTCAGAAATGTTTAGTAGAGGATATGAAGAATGCAAGCACTGTGAAGTGTCACAAAATTCTGGATATAGAATAAAAGTCACTGTGACAATGTGACTGCAGTTCTTCTTGTATAAAACAAAACCCTGTTCTTCAAAAGAGTTCATAGAGTCTTAAGGCCAGATATAACTACTCAAATAATCTTATCAGAATTCTTGCGTAAAACAGGTAATAGTTTTTTACATATAGTCTTTCCATGAAATCCATAGTTCTCAATTGGGTAAACTGCCGATTAGGAGTACTTCAGTTATCTGAGCTTAAGACACACCTACTGGATGCCAATGGAACAAACTTATCTCTAATCTGAGTTTTTTGACAGTCATGCTCATCATTCTGTTTTGAATATGCCTAGCTTCAGCTTCCAGCCACCTGACCTCATTACTTGTACGTGAATGAGATTTAAAACTACTACTTTCTGAAAATTAATCTTACAAAGAAAGAGTGAATTAATGTATTTTGTTATTTTATAAATTTTCTAGAAATACAATAAATTTCATCTACCTGACTTGTTGACAAAACAGGAATCTAGGTTTCTTTTATCCAGGAAAGAGATAAATATACTAAGAAGGTGTTTTGTCCTATCTTAAAATCAGTGTCAAAGGAAGCGACATTTTTCACTAAATGGTCTCTAAGCTAGATGCTTAATTTTAAAAAAATTAAAGATTAGTGAAACAATTAAAAATTGACTGCTAGAAAACCTAAGATGTTTCAGAAACATCTGCACCATTATTCATATCATATTTGAACTCCTACAGAATAAACCTTTATTATTGATCAGTATCTTTAGACTGCTGATATCAAAACTGAATATCCTTGTAATGAGCTCATTATCCTGCTGTATTTATAAGAACACCACCTGATTTTAATCTGTGTTATCTGTTATGCGTCAAAAGATCAGTTTACAGGTTTAGCCTCTGTACCTTGTTTGGATCCTATTTTCACATAATAGAATAGTGATGCTTTCAGGGAATACACTGTCTTCAAAAAAAAAGGGGTTTTACAGGTGTTTTAATCTTAGGGGTTCAGTAGCCAAAGAGGAAATAAAAGATTCTGCCGTACAAATTAATCCCCTCCTGCAACACCGGTAGAAGACAGCTCTAAAAAACAAAAACCCACAAGCAGTAGTTAGTTACTCAGCTTTACGAAAATTGTGATATTTGAAACAGTTTCAGCTTAAGGTGATCACGCTGACATGTACCTGACAGGACTGGACAGCTCTGGACAACTGGAAAGCAGTGTTGTCAACCAGAAACAGAAAAATATGGCATCTAGCTGCAAGGAAGATGTTTCAGCGGTAGTGTTCAGGTACCTGTTCAGATGCCTACATTGGACTTCAAAATACCATTAACTTAAAGAGACTTCTGCACCTTCATCCATCAGTCTTTTAGTCTCCTTATGCTGATATTCATCAGCTCTTTTTTGCCTATTTACTTTTCATTAGACTGTCCAAACTAAAGAGAAAAAAGGCTACTAATGATGTCCTTTTGTTACTCCCAGGATATGACCTTAAACATTTAACTTAACTCTTATTTCTAGATTTCAGTGACATGTTTTCAAGAGAAGGCAACCAGATATTTTAATCATAGCTGAATTTAAAATTACACAATTAAAAAGAAATTTAATGAAGTCCAGATCTGTGAAAGAACTTGGAGGACTTGAGAAGAGCGTGCAGCAAGCTCACTGCCCTGGACTTCAAAAGAGCAGACTTCGGCCTCTTCAGGAACCTGCTTAGTAAGGTTCCATGGGATACAGCCCTAGAGGGCAGAGGGGCCCAAGTCTGTTGGTTGATATTCAAGGATCACCTTGATCAGGAGTGTTGCATCCCAACCAGAAGGAAGTGCAGCAGGAGGGCCAGGAGACCTCCTTGGATGGAGAAGGAGCTCCTGAGGAAAATTCAATTGAAAAAAGAGTCTTATAATAAGTGGAAGCAAGGACAGATAGCATGGGAAGAGTACAGGGATGTTGTCCAGGAAGCTAGGGACCAGGTTAGGAAAGCTAAGGCCCAGTTAGAATTAAACTTAGCTAGAGGTATTAAAGATAACAGGAAGGGATTCTACAGGAACATAGCAAATAAAAAACAGACTAGGGAGAATGTAGGCCCCCTCAGGAAGCAATCGGGAGAACTGGCTACGCAGGATTTGGAGAAGGCTGAGGTTCTGAATGACTTCTTTGCCTCAGTCTTCACTGCCAAAGGCTCTGACCAAACCACCCAAGTCTTGGAAGGCAGATGCAGGGACTGTGAGAATGAAGACCTTGCGCCCACTGTAGGAGAGGATCTGGTTTGAGACCGTCTTAAAAATCTGAACATGCACAAGTCCATGGGTCCTGATGAGATCCATCCGTGGGTTCTGAAGGAGCTGGCAAACGAAGTTGCAAACCTGCTGTCCATCATATTTGAGAAAACATGGCAGTCAGGTGAAGTTCCCGATGACTGGAAAAAGGGAAATATAACCCCCATTTTCAAGAAACGAAAATGGATGACCCGGGGAATTACAGACCAGTCAGTCTCCCCTCTGTGCCTGGCAAAATCTTGGAGCAGATTCTCCTGGAAGGCATGCTAAGGCACATGAAAATCAACAAGGTGCTTGGTGACAGCCAGAATGGCTTCACTAAGGGGAAATCCTGGCCTGGCCAATCTGGTAGCCTTCTATGATGGGGCTACAGAACTGATGGACAGGGGCAGAGCAGTTGATATCATCTACCTGGACTTGTACAAAGTGTTTGACAGTGTCCCACATGACATCCTTGTCTCTAAATTGGAGCGACATCAATCTGATGGATGGACCACTCGGTGGATAAAGAACTGGCTGGATGGCTGCACACAAAGAGTTGTGGTCAATGGCTCAATGTCCAGCTGAAAACCAGTAATGAGTGGTGTCCCTCAGGGATCAGTGTTGGGACCGGTCTTGTCCAACATCTTCGTTGCTGACATGGGCAGTGGGATTGAGTGCGCCCTCAGCAAGTTTGCCAATGACACCAAGCTGTGTGGTTTGGTTGATACGCTGGAGGGAAGGAATGCCATCCAGAGGGACATTGACACGCTTGTGAGGTGGGCTGATGCCAACCTCATGAAGTTTAACCATGCACGTGCAAGGTCCTACACCTGGGTGGGAGCAATCCCAGGCACAGCTACAGGTTGGGCAGAGAAAAGATTCAGAGCAGCCCTGTGGAGAAGGACCTGGGGATCCTGGTTGATGAGAAAATGAACATGAGCAGTCAGTGTGCACTTGCAGCCCGGAAAGCCAACCATATCCTGGGCTGCATTAAAAGGAGCATGACCAGCAGGTCAAAGGAGGTGATCCTGCCCCTCTACTCTGCTCTTGTGAGACCTCACTTGGAATATTGTGTGCAGTTCTGGTGTCCTCAACATAAAAAGGACATGGAAATGTTGGAACAAGTCCAGAGAAGGGCCACGAGGATAATCAGGGGACTGGAGCACCTCCCGTATGAAGACAGGCTGAGGAAGTTGGGGCTGTTCAGCCTGGAGAAGAGAAGGCTGTGTGGAGACCTCATAGCAGCCTTCCAGTATCTGAAGGGGGCCTATAAGGATGCTGGAGAGGGACTCTTCATTAGGGACTGTAGTAATGGGACAAGGGGTAACAGGTTCAAACTTAAACAGGGGAAGTTTAGGTTGGATATAAGAAGGAAATTCTTTCCTGTTGGGGTGGTGAGGCACTGGAATAGGTTGCCCAGGGAGGCTGTGAATGCTCCATCCCTGGCAGTGTTCAAGGCCAGGCTGGACGAGGCCTTGGGTAATAGGATTTAGCATAGGGTGTCCCTGCCCACAGCAGGGGGTTGGAACTAGATGATCTTAAGGTCCTTTCCAACCCTAACGATTCTATGATTCTATGACTTAACTCTAAACATGCAAAAGGTTATAGGATTATCAATATATTTAATTGGCTTGGATATCAAGTACCAGTCAGTCACATAAGTAAACCTAAACACTTGAGTAAGGACTCAAGACTTACATGTAAGTATTTCAATAAATGTTCAAATCTTGTCCCAAACCCTCAAAACAGCCTCTGCTTGTAATTTAACTGGAATTCAAACACAAGTTCCTAATTCAGCATCAAAGTACATCTGGAAGAATGGCTCTGCTTCTCTTTTGGTATGTGTCACTTAGTGCATGCCAGTCCAGGGATCAAGTGTCTTAAGTTCTGATAGAGTAATGAAAAGTCCATATTATGTATCTTTAGTAAAATATATATATACATATGTAAAATTTTATATCATAATTGTGTACATTTAAGGTTGTTTTTTCTGAATGTACTTAGTTACTTCTTACACATTCTTTTTGCTTCTCCAGGTTGTTAGTAAGTGGGGTGTTTGTGTATCCATGTTCTAAAGTGAATGCACATCATAAAGATAAAATATTATTCATCCTGGAAGAAGCATGAGGATTTCAATAGATGTCCATGATATAAAAAAAATGGGTTCAAAATTCTGGGTGTTCTCTACAAAAGTATTCATAAAGCTTGTAATTGGTTGGCTTTCCAGAGAACGGCTTCTGTTTGCTATGATGTTTAATTTGAATGGTCTTCTGCAAAGCATGTACGTTTTGCTTGAAAATTAGCAAGGCACCACTGAAAGACAAAATCCACTGCTTATGGTACTTTGCTCCAGCATAAGAGTTTTGTATCCTGAAAAAAACAAAACCGAGCAACCTGTATAAACACAGGATCTACTTCTTTGCCTAACACCAGACTATAAGCAGCTCTTAAGTTTGATGTGTGGAAGCACTGAATCACCAGAGCTCCTTATGTAGTCAATAGCAAATGTAATGAGATTTTTCTTTTCTAAAAAAAAATGTTGATTCCTCCAGTGGTACTAAGTCATATCCATCAACAGAACAGGGTGAGCTTCTCTGTGTAGATCTGAACCAGTAAATTAAGTCACAACACTTGGGATGTAGAAATACATCTGTGCCTGGAATTGTTTCGGCATACGCCAGTTTATCCTCTCCCAAATTATCCACAGGATGGTTGAATGGTTCACACAAGAAGGGAAATGGCTATTCCTCCTCTGTCCCATCTCTTGTTTTGGAAGCAAAAATATTTCAAAAGTTTGGCATGTCCAACCAGACTGTTAGTTGGCTTTAGTGTTGAAGAACAGTCCCTGGCACTGTTTAGCTGATTATTAACCTCTGAATCAACCTCCTAAGACAGCCAGACACTTACTGCTTGATATTTCAGAGACTTAATTAGATATCTGAGTTCATCTGCTGAGATGTTTGCAATTAATTATTTTCAGGCCTGCTCAGAGCCAGTCACTGAAACAGCATCATGGCACTCTTACAGAGAGGTAGTGGCCTAAGTAAATAGGTAACAGGTTAGCTGAACAAACTCATCACAGGAAGAAAAGCAGAGAAAGAAAAGTAGTCCAGAGGAAATGTTGGTCTGTTTCTGTAGAAGAAATAACATTTTGAACCAGAAATACTGAGCGGTATAGTTGGTTTTTAGGTTTTGTTTTTTTTTTTTTTTCACAGGTATTCACACTTCTGGAGCCAGAGTTTGGAATAACTATATTTGTAGACTACTCCATTCAGTAGTAGTAAAAAATATAGGTACTACATCAGTCTTATTTCTGCAATATTGACTTTTTACCATAAAGGAGAGACAGAAAAAAATCAACTAAAAAAATTACAGTGAGCAGTTGCACATTTTCTCAGCCTTTGGTTTTTTTTGTTTTTTATTTTCTTTTTCAGAATAGTAATATGTAGATGCACAGTAAATAGATCATTCTGAATCTATGTAATAAAAACGGAAAATGAGCTTCATGGTTCACCATAATGGAAAAGGCTAGTTGATCAGTAACTTTTAAAACAGAAAACTGACAGTATATCATAAGATAACTTTAAAGATGTCTTACTAAGGTATACTCACTGTAAGCAAGATTCAAGCTAGTGCCCATATAAGCCCATGGAAAAGAGATCCGCATTTCCCTGAGCAAGTAGAATTTGATTCCTTAATTTCACAACAGTTTCACCTCATATATTAAACTTACTGTAAGCTGTGTTTTTTGTTTCAGTTTGTTTTGTTTAATCATACTTTGGCTGCTTAAAGCTTTTAGCTTTATATATTTATGCATTAACCTTCAAATAAGTAAATACCATCCATGATGGAAGTACACTCAATCCTGCAAGAATGTTATTTCATCTGACAAAACATTTTATAAACACTTCTTTTCTTCCTCTTCCTTTCTCCCATCTTGGAAATATTTACTATCATGCTGTTTATTACCAGGTACTACAAAGAGTGTTAAGCAAATAAGTCTGCTAACAGCTGACATATACGTCTTTACAGAACCAGGTCCCTGATTCTCTATCCAAACATCAAAATTCTTAGGGTCACTAACACCAATGAAACACTGTGTTTTTAGGAGCAAAACCGGTACTTATTGCAATGTTTAAAATATGATCCAAAAATTTAAATTATTTCTTTAATATTAAATAGATGAAGCAAATATAATTTCACTTTTCTCTTCTGTCAGAGAAAAAAACACATAGTTTTCAGTACAGATTATGGGTTTTTCCCCTGCCAGCAATATACTCAGGATCTCAGCTACCCTGCACCTACTGTAAGAAATACAGTAAGTCCAATCTTCCACTCTATCCTGGGCATGTCCAGGTGAAAAAGTATATGGATAATTCATACCATTTTTACATATTCTGCATCTATGCTAGCTACCCAAAGACCTTTAAAGAAGAGAAACAGGCACTTATTTTCTGTCTCATGATGGAATGAATTGCATCTACAGGAATCTATTTCTTTATGGCAATTACAAAAATGGACTCAATAACTACCTCCAGTGTAGATGCCTATACCATAGATGGTGAATGTTAGAAGAAATGTATTGCACTTCAGAGATAGGAGAGAAATTTACATCCAGAGTAAAAATGTGAACTTCTACAAAAGTCTTCATCCATATAAAATTTAACCTTTCTACATTTATTACAATATGAAGTAGAAATACAGCTATCAAACTTATTAATCACTACTCAAATTAATCTCTAAAATCACAATATATAAAAAAGAGTCTGGAATGGACCTAGAAAAAAAACATTTAGCCTCTTCCACTATTATGTACGTTGTTCTGTAATTTTGCTTTTGTGCATCATGTAATGAGGATATGTAAAGGAAAACACAGTTATGTCATTAGAAGTCAAGTTTTAAGCTAGTTAGGGCAGAGATAAACCTTCTTGACAGAGATTACCACACAAAATCTAGATTATATTAATTATACGCACTTTCTTCCTTTCCCTCCTTCTCTTTTAATAGCAAGTATGACTAGGACATATGTCTGGAATTCAATGAGGAATTACGTCAGTTAAAAAAAAAAAAAATCCTTATAAATTAAGATTATTGCTGTTATATTTATGAGTGAAGGAGAACAGATGTGCTTATTTCTGTGCTTGAAGTTTAGACAGACTAGCCTTCATTTGAGAATTTATCTTCCCGAATCTCATTTTAGTTGCAATTATTCTTGTATGTCATAGACTTGTGAGTCTTAAGGATTTTTAATTGGAAATATCTAAGCAGAAACAGATTTTTGTGTTAAGTGCAAAAGCCATGGTTTCTTCTGTGTTGAATTTTAATCTGGCCAAATTCATTGCATAAGTATATGGGAAGTATTTGAAATGTCAGTCTTTTCCATATGTAAAGCCTACCCACTTTCCCTATTTTGTTCACATACGGTTAAGATTTATATGAGCCAAAAAAAGAATGCAATTAGCATTAGTTGAAAACTGCAGTACCTAGCATTTAACAACACTGGTGTAATAGGATTCCCAGATCAGAACTAAATATTTCTGTCCCAAAATATGATAAATAAGCCATATGTGACTTAAAAAATTATGTTACAAACTCCAGTCTGCTGAAAATTATAGCCTTCATCAGTTGCTAGCAAAGTTTTCACAATTGTGCTTAATTTTATGCTGAATATTGTTTCAGAGATTAAGTCTCCAGATCTTTTCAAATATTACATTATCCACCTTTAAGTTAATTGTCCCTTTCCTAGTTTGAATCTGTATCATTATGTGAACAATTTCTTGACATTTATATGCCTTAGTTTAGCTTCCAATTTAGATTCCAGTGTGGGAAAGTAGCTCAAACATAGATTAAACTCTGAAATTTGATTGAAAAATCTGAGTCTTGACAGTCTTTTTTTAGTACATATCAATATCGTTGTTAGATCTAAACAGAAATAAAACACTTACAGGCAAAAAAAAAAAAAAAAAGAAAGAAAAAAAAAAAGGGCAAGGCAAATTACCATCTTGGGCATTACTTACTGACATGTTTGTGGAAGACATGAGAAAAAAAAAGACAGGATAGGTAATTTACCAATGCTTTCCTAGGGTTTCTTTTCACAATGAAGATTAAGATAATTTCACAATAAAAATAATGAGAGTTTAGATTCTTGTTATACTGATAGTCCTATTCTATGCTTTGTTATTTGAACCTTGCCCTCATGCTCATTAATATCAGAATAATTTCAGTTTATTTAGCCTTGCACATATCTTGATTTTAGGCTTACTTTCTTTTGGTGATTCACTTGGTTTATGTAGTTACCATTAAAACTTAACATCAGTAAATGGTGTTACTATGATATTTCATTCACACCAAGAAGTTTTCTACTAGCTGTAGCTTATCCTATCCTAAAATAGCTACAGCTTAAATAGTAGCTGATGATAAATATAACTTCTTTAGCCTACATATGTGTCGTAGCCAATTATATATTAATCTTCCAGATCATATCTTTTACTTATGCCTATAACTAGTATGTTCCAGGGAAAGTTAGCTCTACTTACATGAAACTTTCCTAAATAAGGACAACATGCTCTGTTGGTTTGCATCATTTATTCTTGTGACTGACCATATTCAAAGTATTTTCCTCAAGACCTCCTTCTTCCAGACTTCTTCACAAAAACACTTCTTGTCTCTTTCTTCCCTCCTCACCCCCTGCCCCCTCAAGACTCCCTATCTTCCATTTGTTGTTTCTGCTTCCTGACTTAAATTTATACTTCACAGTTTATTGCCTGGGACCACCTCTTTTCCTGCTTATACAGCACTCACCTATTCTCCTCTCATGATTAGAGCTTTCAGACACTTAGAGGTAATGTCTCTTTTTAGCTGACAGCAGAACAATTTCTATGCTAAATATCATTTTTAGACACTACATAACAAGAGAAGTTCTCAGTTACATTTTGTTCTTCCAGCCTGCTATTAATGAGCAATTATTCATTTGCTATAAGATACAAAAGATAGAACATTCATGCAGCAGATGAAAATTAAAATCTATTTGAAAACATCTAGTACTTTGAGAAGACTGTCCTTATGGGAACTCGGGTCACAAATAGTAACTTTGTGAGGTTGTAAAATTCTTGAGGATTTTTGCATTTTATAAATTTGCCTTTACAAAATTGTGTACATATTCCCCTATCAAGCTTTTGGTAAAACTTGAGTCTGACTTCTTCAGTCCTGAAAAAGAACACCTTCTGAAGTCTAAAGTAATTGATCATACATCCATCATGATTAAATATGGCCTTGTCCAGTTGGAGAACAGAAACCTTTTCTTTAGAATATATATTTCTTTGTACAAAAAGAATTAGTATTGCATGACCCATTTATAAATGTTATTCTGTTTTATCCTCAGCTAGCGTTAGAACTGTCACTGAACTTGATTTTTTTCTACAGAAATGTGCCTAGAATAGATATTCTTGGCTAGTGGTTTACATTCTGAATTTTTTAGATAGAAACACGAGGACATTGGATTTAATCTACTAAATAACAAAGCTAAAATTAGACACATTTAGGTCCTTTTAATTTTTTTTTTCCTGAATATATCTGTCTTCATTGATATGGAATTCTCATTTTCCAAATGAGAATGCCTATGAATGCTACCATAAATTCCAGTTTAATTCAGGTGGAAATTCAAACTTTACATATTTCTTTGGTCACTTTCTTCCCCACTCACATGTTCTTATTTCCACCATAGAAGCACCCAATAATGGATTTTAACATCAGAAAATGTATTCTGCGTAAATAAGAAAAAAAAAAATGTTTTCCACACACCACTAATACCAAAACAGAGACAAAAATGTAAAACTGTTTTTTTGGGGGTTTTTTGTATTTTTGCTTTGTGGGTTTGGGTTTTTTTGTTTGTTTGGTTTGTTTGGTTTGTTTTTTTTTAACTATGGAAATTTCTAAATATTCTTTTAAATCTCGCTGTCACTGTTTGTGTTCTCACTGTTACCATCTCTCTGCCTTCTTCTGGTCAAATGCAACAATAGTACTTCACATGTTCAGAATGGATTTCATCGTTTCTTGATATTGCTTAAAGTTAACTAGCTGCCTAGTAGTTTTAAATGATGAATGAGAAGGAATTTATGAAGTTTTATCCTAAAAAAGTGCTAGTTTCTCTATTTTGTATATATTACCTAAGTCTTTCTAAAAAATAAGTAATGTTTCTACATTTGTGGTATATTACTGAGGCAGTATTGTTATAGCAAAATAAAAAAGGAGTGAAGATAAAAAATAGTTAATATTTGTTAACTAATTTTAATAACAGCTTATTGGTGACATAGATTGCAGTTAATAAAGTTACTTGCTAGGCAACAAACTACCCACAGAGCTCTACCTCATGAAATTTCACAGAACACATCTTGGGATTTTCAAACGCCTTATTGTAATAGAACTTTCTAACCACATAAATGCCAGACATATATGAGTGCACACAGTGAAAAAGGGATAGAAATAATACACCTGGGCAAGACCCACTTGTTACTTGCACCTTGTTACAATCATCTGCTTCCTACAAATACATGTAAACTGCTGCCAGTCTGAATGGCTAAATCATTCTGGTAGAATTAACATGCTTTTTTACATTAATATTTCAATCAAAAAAGCAGGTATTTTTGATTAGAAATAGAGGTAACTTGCTCTTTTGATGCAGAATATATATGGAGTCAGTCAGAGATCAATATGATCAGACAAAAAGCCATTTATTACAAAGCCTTAACCCTTTAAATACTGTTTCTTACATGCACTTACAGTGATTTGGCATATTACAATTGGATACATGTCTTGAAGACCCTTTGCAACTAGCATATAATTGGTTAAGCACAGGTGTGAGAACTTGACCTCGAAACCTTGCCAACAGTCCACAGCTCTCATTAATTCAGTGAAATCCAGCTGCTTCTTATCTTGCTTGTTTAGGCTTCTTCGGGCCTCTCATGGCCTTGCTGTATCTTTCAGGATTTTCAGAGTTTATGTACCAATTATCCATTCTCCTGTGAGAACTCTGCCTCCACACTCTTTAGTGTCCCTTCCATGTGCTTTAATCAGTCTGAGTTGCAATTACTGGACTGAACCCCATAAATTCTAGTATGGACTAGGATATTTTCAATGGAGTATTTTCTAGATGTTGACCACCTGATATATTTTAAATATTGTTTCTCACCAGCTCTGAATGTAGGGCTAAACATTCACAGAAATTGGCTCAATTACATGGTTGCCAGAGGTAAATGACGGCTTTGGAATATGGCTTTCAATAAACAGAGTAAGAAAGATCAATTTTCCTCTCAGCACTGTTGATGGAACAACATTAAGGCAACATTTCTAAGCTCTTAAGATTTTAAACCAGGCTCCTGGGTCTAAAGAAAATTTATAACTAATGGTATAAGGGACCCAAAGAACCTGCGATTCCAGCAATCACTGAGATGTTATGTTGCAGAACAGAGCCCAGAGAGACTTTTCTTTTCTTACTCATCTTTAATCAGGTCTTTGTTTTTCCCTAAGACAAAGTAAATAAAAGGCACATTCACATTTCATCCTGTCCCGTCAAGGTAAGCTGCACATGATATAAAAGTGTCAGAGGGACTCAAGAATTGTTTTCTTCTAACAAGGAACTTAGCAGTGTAAGAAATTTACTGGAATAGGGTAAACAATATTATCCCCAAAGTTTTATTTTCAGTCTCATTCTCTACTTCATGGTAGCACTAATTCCATAGCCCTTAGTCCCCTTGTCTTCTACCATAATAGATATTTAAAGGAATAGGATGAATACAGGAAAAGCATGTCTATGCTGAGATGTGATACAGACATACAGAAAGTAGCTGTAAACAAGATTCTCAGTAGGAGGGAAATAAAAAGAAATTAGCATGTGTAGTCCTACACTACTGTGGCTAGACTATTTTCAGAGCCCAAACTACCATATTTATACAGCCTAAGTCTGATGAAAGGGACATTTTTCTGAATGATTACTAAGTCAGAAGGCATTTGCAAATGAAGTAGAGGCAAGCCCACTCAAGAGCCAATTACACAATCATATGGAAGCTAGAAGCCAGAAAGAAATTAGAAGTTATTAATAAAATCGACAACTAGCAGAGCTGCTCAGTATTCGTTTACATGACTGTGGACACTGCCGCTTGAAAAGCTTAGTGATGATGAACTCATGATATGAACCAGCTTTAATCTATAGAAAATAAGCAGCGCTGAATGGAAGAAAGCCCATAGTGGAGAAATTATGTAGGTTATTCCTATTCATCAGCCAGGTAGCATAGACAACAGAAAAAAATCTATCATCTCATGAAGAATCAGGGAGATTGCATGTTAATGACTATTTCTTATGATAAATTATATTTTTAAGGTTTTGTTGCGAGTGAATTTCATTTAAAGTTATTTAAAAACTCTATGTTATGATAAAGAAGTAGACTTAATCTTCAACAATATTCATATAACTGTAGTGAATGGGCATGAGGAAATTTAGATTTTTGCAGTGATAAAGATATTTCCTATACTATGTAAACGAGATTAATTACTCTTCTCTCAGCTCATCATAAGATATAGGAAAGACACAGTCACAGTGAACTTGCCAAATTGTTTGAAGGCATAAAAAACAACTTAGGACTTCTGTTTCAACTGAGACCAAAACTAGATTTCTGGGTGAAAACAACCATTATGACTGCAGTGAGTGTATAAGTAATTAAAAATAACATCATAGGATAGTGTCCGACATTATTGATTCCTTTAAGATGTTCATGCATGAGGCATTTGAAGGCAGTATTAGAAAAAAGGACGTATGAGTAGCAAAAAGCAGATTAAAGCAGTTGATTTAGCCCTTGATTACTATGGTGTTCCCACCCCCCCCCCCCCCAAAAAAAAAAAACCTGAGAAAAATGTTAAATGCAAAGTTGGACCGCGCTCCTAGAGTGTTTCCATGAAGCTGCTCCTTAATACATAAGAGAATGGTAAAAAGGCATTTAGTCACATTCTGAAAGCTGATCCAGTCTATGTAACATTTGAACACCTAAATAACAATTAGAAAAAAATATAATCTAATGGTAAGTAACTGATTATGCTGACTGCAGAAAACTTCAGTCAACTGAAGGCAGCTATTCATTTCCACACTTAGCTGCTGAACTCATTAAAGTGTCAGTAGCAAAATATTTCAGTTGTTTCATTCTTGCATTTGGATGTCACCAGATAAAACTAACACTTGCAGATGAAGAAAGATCTCCTTCAGTGACACCCACAGGGATTTCAGACCCAAGGAATGCCTTTGTGAGTCATGAGTGCCCAGGGGATGTTTCAGCAGGTAGTAAATGATCTATTACAAATGTTGAGATGTGACGATAACTTCACAAGTTATATAACTCCATTTTCTTCCATGAAACATGGAAAGAACATCTGGTAGGAGAGAAAAAAAATTCAAGTGAGGAAAACAAGTTTTGTTTTGTAAAAAGGTACTTCATCTTTTTCAGATACATAGCTGATGAAGATGGGTTTTTCAAGCATCAGAAAGCCAGCATTATGAGAGAATGCAAAAGGCAGTGATTTGCAAGTTCCACAGAGGATTTGTTTGAAAGTTTACATTACAGGCAAAACAATGGTATTTCCCAAATCACAGACCTCCAGTCTGAGGAACATCTAAACCTCCTGTAGCACTTCAAGCTGTAGGCAGTCCAGGAGACTCCTATAGTACATTGAGGAGCAGCGGAGATCACGGTCCTGAGGGGCATGGGTGAGGTGAAGAATAATGTCAGGACCCTGAGTTTTGGGAAAGCAGAATTCCAGATGTTCAAGGAGTTAATCAGTAGGGCCTCCTGGGAAACTGTCCTCAGAGACAGGGAAACAAACCATAGGTGGCAGATCTTTAAGAAGCTTTCCACAGAGTGCAAGAGTTATTGTTTCCCAGGTGTAAGAAATCACAAAAGGAAGGCAAACCGTTGTCAGTGGATAAAGAGTGACCTTGACACACTTGTGAGGTGGGCCTCATGAAGTTTAACCAAGCCAAATACAAGGTTCTACATGTGGGTTGGGCAATCCCAGGCACAGCTACAGGTTGGGCAGAGAAGAGAGTCAGAGCAGCCCTGCGGAGAAGGACTTCAGGGTGTTGGTTGATGAGAAAATGAACATGAGCCAACTTCAGTGTGCTTGCAGCCCAGAAAGCCAACCATATCCTGGGCTGCATCAAAAGGAGCTTGACCAGCAGGTTGAAGGAGGTGATCCTGCCCATCTACTCTGCTCTCCTGAGACCTCACTTGGAGTATTGTGTGCGGTTCTGGTGTCTTCAACATAAAAAGGACATGGAACTGTTGGAACAAGTCCAGAGGAGGGCCATGAGGATGATCAGGGGACCGGAGCACCTCCCGTATGAAGACAGGCTGAGACAGTTGGAGCTGTTCAGCCTGGAGAAGAGAAGGCTGTGTGGAGACCTCATAGCAGCCTTCCAGTATCTGAAGGGGGCCTATAGGGATGCTGGGGAGGGACTCTTCATTAGGACCTATAGTGACAGGACAAAGGATGACAGGTTCAATCTTAAACAGGGGAAGTTCAGCTTAGATATACGGAAGAAGTTCTTTCCTGTTAGGGTGGTGAGGCACTGTAATGCCCAGGGAAGTTGTGAATGCTCCATCCCTGACAGTGTTCAAGGCCAGGTTGGACAGAGCCTTGGGTGACATGGTCTAGGGTGAGTCGTCCCTGCCCATATAGGGGGGTTGGAATTAGATGATCTTAAGGTCCTTTCCAACCCTAACTATTCTATGATTCTATGACTGCCTGCTTCTTCTCTCATGTTCAGAAGCATAACTGACTACCTCAACGGAAAGACTTTAATTTCTCCTAATTACAAGTGTTTAGAGGTGTTTTGAGCATCTAAATGCATACTTAGTAGAAAAACCTTTGTTTACATAGTTTTCAACATGGTGCTTTTCTCTCTGTATTCTCTAAAGAGGGATATCACATTACTAAGCGTGGTGTTCAAATTTCTAGTGGTTAAATTTAGATAAGATTAATTTCACACTTGTATTTCATATTGTACATATATGCTAGGTATGGATTTCACAGTGTATTGAGGCCACACTGAAACATAATAGCTCCTTATGAAGTGATATTATCTGGCGTAATACTGATATGGATTTTCTACTTTGCTGAATGCTCCATTCTTTATTAGGTTGGCAGGCTGGTAAGCAAAACAAGGTTGTTACAGTTCTCATTTGTGAGAGTGATAATGTTCAGAAGAAGTTTGTGAAACAGAAAACAAGAACATTACAAAGGCTTGGGCTACTTGTAGTGTTTCTTTTAAAATCTAGAGTAGTTTGACACTGAAAAAGATCGAGTCCATACATGAGTGCCCATTGCTCCAGCTATCACACTGCTCTGGGACAAATACCTACTACCTTGCTGGTGAGAGCAGCATGATCAGCCATAACATCAAAGAGCTGTAGACAACATACTCCAGACTAACCATGGAGCAGGAAAAGAAGACATTTGATAGCTTTCTGGAGACAGGCTGCACGCCGTTGAATCGGTTGGAGAACACAACTAGTTCTAAAGCATACTTGTGTGTTTCTAAAACCTACCTATGTGTTTCTAAAGCTTAGACAATAATGAATTTATGATTGAATTTTTCAATCTTGTCAGCCTTCTAAGCCCTGGTAGTTCTCAAACAGACTAACATCATGAAATCTAAATGCTAAAATGCTAGTTGGAAATCAGTATTTGTTGATGTTGTGAAAAAAAAAATTAGAACATGCTCTAATATTCCCTTCTTCAAATCAGGAAAATGTGCCTGTGTATTGGTTTTGTATCAGTATCAGGTATCTTCAAAACACTGTGATGTTTTGCTGTACATTTATGCAGTGTCACCAGAACTGGAGATAATTATCTAGGTAAAACAGATTCTCTCCCCATCCAGATTTTCCGTAACCCTTAGGGGAGAGTAGTAAAGCAGTACAACTTTTTTTGTGCAAATTCAAGTTTCGATTTTAAAGAGCATGGCCTTTTTTTGGAGAAAGGTTAGGTATGAATTGCTTCAATATATTATCATACCAAGAAACAGCAAATCTTCCAATAAATATTTAAGTGGTGGTATTTCAATAGCTTTGAATATTTTTTTCTCTTCTCTCAACCCATCATTGATCAATCGCAAGTCCTATAAAAATGCAGCTGGACTTGTCAAAGCATCCTCCTTAATTCTGGTCCAGAAAGTTTTGTCACCTTTAGAATTCATTGTAGAACACTGCTTGCCCTTAAAATGTCATTCCTCTCACTCTCCTCTAGGCCTTGCTGTAGCGCACCTTCTTCAGAAGATTTCTGGGGCACTTGTAATACCAAGTGGGAGGTCACAGGAGGAACATATTTTTGAGAAAAAAAAAATGACAGCTGTATGATCTGAGGGCAGAGCAGGACATAGGTAAATTCACTGAAACCACTATTGTATCTAGGAAGGATAAAATCACTTAGAAACTGGGATTCTCTGGGTTCGATATTGGGTATTATTACACTTTCTCATGCTTATTGCCTTATGAAAAAAACACCAATGAGCTCCCTAGAAGTTCATGGGAACCACAGAGGAGGCACAGGAACCAGTGCAACATGCATCTGACATTTTATGAGTGTGCCTTTTTACACCATTCTTTCCCAACCTATACAGTTCACTGATCTGGCCTCCTGGGCAGTTTAAGAGATATAATATCTATATCTCTCCCATCAAAGAACATTTCCCTCCCTGATCTTTAGATTTCTCTAAATCCTGAAATTAAGGAGTCATAGTTACATAAATTATGTTCCTCACAGAAATGGACAATCTTCAGAAACTTCCTGCATGTGTATCTGACCAAATATTTAACATGGGTTTTTTGAGTGGTTTTCCCTCTTTATTTCTTTTACAGAAGCTTTAGGCAAACTATTACTGAAGTAATTTATAAACAATAATTTTAAAATAAATTCTTTTTGCAAATAAGTATACTGCAAACGAAACATTTTGTGAGCATGAGCTCTTGTAGTCTATTCTTATAAACAGAGCCACATTAGCCTGCTTTCTTAGATTTTTGAATTTACGTAATAAAAATAAAACATCTTAGAAAAATAATGCCTTTTTACATTATAGATTATAGCACTTAACAAAAATAATGCCCAAATATACCTCCTAAAGGGGGGAACTTAGTGTGGTTCTTGTTGTTCTGTTTGGTTTTCTGTTTTTTTATTTAATCTGGGATGTGGCCAGATGCTGCTTCACAGAACAGCTGGAGCTGTTCAGCAGATGAAAGCTCCATAGCTGTTAGTTATCACTCCTCACTTGAGATGTGATAACTGGATGCATGACTACTGCTGGCCCATTTCAGGCCAAATAAACAAGATTGTTTTAAGAAAGCAGTGCAGGTCATTTAGGAAAACTCAATTTACTTATACTGAACTGAACTAAGAATGAACCCAGAAACATACCCACATTTATCCTAGTTCCACTACACTGCCAAAACAAAATGCCCAAGACTCCTACGCAAACACTGAAGAGAAAGAGAATCATCTCTAGGTGCTTTTTTCCATCTGAATCACTGTGTGGAAGCGCTTCTTTCTTTTTATCAACTATCAGGGAAGTCTGAGCTGTTAACTTAGATTAAACACCCTATGAGGGCATGCAGTTGATGCCCGTAGTTAGATAGGATAAACCAGTCTCAAAGACTTCTTCACAAATGTGAGTGATATGTGGTATATTTAGTGGGTGAGAACTAATTCCCTCTTAAACAAGAGCAGCTCTTTTGCAGGCAAGTTTTTTTAACTGATATATTAACTTTTTCCATAAAGCTCTACGAGAGTCTTACTGTCACTGGTTGCAACCCATATTATACATACCCCTTACATCCCTTTTGAAAGACTACGTAGATGTTACAGTAAGCTTTTGGGAGGGGTTGTATCAACCAATATTATGCACCTACTGTGCTCCCATTCTGCAGGATGCTGTTCTGTGTCTTTAATTCAACCCACAAACTAGTAAGAAGGAAAAAGTAGGACACGTTCCTCACTCCTGTTTACTTTCTTTTCATGACAGATAACTTAGAAAAGTTGAAAGAGAACAAATTTGAGCAACTGGATCATGAAGATAATTATTTGTATTCATATTTATTTTTTATATTGCTATTGATATTATTTCAAATAGATTAAGTATGGTTATGTCTTCATTGCAGAATTAGCTGAAGTGATGTGGGTATGAGCATCCAAGCTGGTTTAACTCTTTAAGCAGACACATTCAACCTATTTAAGTCTTCACTTTTTCTGTTGCAAGCAAATTATGTCCTACAGGTTCTCTGTTGCATTTCCTTACATTCTCTAGTCTTCTTCTAGTGAATGTGGAAAATCTTACTTGTGCGTATACATCTGAGGGAAGAATGTGACCTGATTTTGAGGAGGCTGTGAAGCTGATTAGTAGATAATCTCAGTAAAAAGTGGTCATCTTGTTAGTTTGAGTAACAATCACAGATAGGCTTAATTAGTTGCCTAAAGTCAGCTACTACCAAAACAAAAAGCCAAACGCATCATTGGTCCACAGGGAAGCACCTGGAGTTGTGTTTCTATGAGCTACTGAGATAATCTAATTGCTCATTGATGCAAAATGTGTAGAAAACCCTTCTCCTTTGCCTTTCCTCGGCAGCAGACTGGGTGCTTGTTGGATCCACCATTTGCCAATTGAAAAGAAAGCTATTAAATTTTGCTTGTTTGTTTGGGTTTTTTGTTAGTTTTCTGCAAATTTAGCCAGTTTAACTGGATCATAGTCTTTCAGCCAGGACAAGGCAAACAGTAGATGTACCCTGCCAACATTGGAAAGGGAAAATAAAAAAAAAAAGAAAAGTGAAAGGGTCATGAGTCCTGTATATTCACATTCTAACAACTCTGAAAACATATTACTGGTATTTGTAAAAAGGAGTCATAAATTTAAACCTTTCTTTCCCTCTTTAGATCATCCATTTCTTTCTGTCATGTAAGTGTCAACTTATGTAATTAGGTGTAAAGAGGCATGTGGTGCCAATATGCAATACTGGCATGGAATGAAGAATTCCTAAAAAAGTGACATGTGCAGGGTAATGCCAACTGTCTGCATAAACCTACCATTGCTTGACTTCTGTGCTGACTTCTGAGTAGGCAAAATGCCATTCAAACAGACGTTCGAGACTTCAAAGAGGCAAGATACCATGTATACTAATATATTTGCAGGGTGCACAGTTCCTACCAAGAATGTCAACTCATCCATCTGTCATGGAAATCCAGACCCACAGTTATGGGAATGAGCCACAAATGACCCATTAATAATTTGGATTAGTTTCTAACAAGATTTTTTTTTCAACAGAGGACAAATTTTGGCCTCCTACCCCTTGTCTAGGATTACAGGTAATCGTTTTAACAATGACTTTAGTGCCTCTAGTCTATGTAAAGTTATACAAGTTAAAGCATGGTGATGATGCACCTGCTGCAATCCCTGCCAGCACATTTTGCGCTTCAGCTTTCACACAAACTGATTTCTGAAATGGCTAATAGAATTAAACTGGGAAATACCATGTCTACAGGAAAAAGCAGCAGCAGTCACATATTTTAACTTAGCCAAGTTTTTCAAGTGTTGCTGCAACTCAGATTTCTGATGATAGACTAAAGGACTTTACCCTACTGAGTACAGGACTGTGCATAGCACTTGTTGACCCAAACACCATTGCTCTGGAACCACAGATAGCATGTCCCTCGCCGTGGAGCTCCACCCAAGCCAATTAGCCATGCTGAGAATTCAGCTAATTGTCTTAGGCAGAATGCCCTCTCTAAGGAAAGTCATCATATGTGTATACGTTCTTGGACTACCATCCTTTAAGAAGTCACTGAGATGCATGGAACGTTCCAGAAATAAAATAAAATGAAATTTAAAACCGAAAACCAAACCAAACCAAAAAGCACCAGCAAAATGAGATAATAAAAGCGTAAAAGGGTGGTGGAAATATGTGGGTGAGAGTATATGGGCATGCTGAAACAGACAAGCCTTAAAAGACTCATATAAATATTTGGAACTTTGTGGCTGAATCACAGAATCATAGAATAGTTTGTATTGGTAGGGACCTTCAAAAGTCTTCTGGTACAACCCTCTGTAAGAAGCAAGGGCATCTTCAACTAGATCAGGTTACTCAGAACCACATCCAGACTGGCCTTGAATGTCTCCAAGGATGGTGCATCCACCACCTCTGCGAGTAACCTGTGCCAGTATTTTACCACTTTCATTGTAAAAAATTTCTTTTATCATATGTAGCCTGAATCTCTCCTCTCTTGTATTAAAAACACTATACTTCATCCTATCACAACAGGCACCACTAAAAAATGTTTCCCCATCCTTCTTACAGGCCCCTTTTAAGAACTGAAAGGCCACAGTAAGGTCTCCCCAGTCTTCTCTTCTCCAGGCTGAACAAGCCTATCTTCTTAGGAGAGGTGCTCCAGCTCTCTGATCATCTTTGTGGCCCTCCTCTGGACTCTCTCCAAGAAGTCCATATCTTTCCTGTACTGAGGACTCCAGAACTGGAGTCCTGCATCCAGTACTCTCCAGGTGGATCTCACCAGAGCAGAGGGGCAGAATAGCCTTCCTTGATCTGCTGGCCACACTCCTTTGGATGCAGCCCAAGATGCAATTGGCTTTCTGGGCTGCATGTGCACATTGCCAGCTCATATCCAATCTTTCATCTACCAGCATCCCCAATTCCTTCTTCTCAGCAATACTCTCAATTCCTTCATCCCCCATCCTGTGTTGATACCGGGGCTGCCCCAACCTAGATACAGGACCTTGCAGTTGGCCTTGTTGAACCTCGTGATTGCACAGGCACACATCTAGAGCTTTTCCAAATCCCTCTTGATAGCATCCCATTCCTTGGGCTTGTCAATTACACCACTCAGCTCAGTGTCATCTGTAAACTTGCTGGCAGTGCGCTGAATCCTACTGTCTGTTGTTGCGAAGATATCAAATAGTACTGGTTGCAATATGGACCCCTGAGGGACATGATTTGTCACTGGTGTCCATCCAGACATTGATCCA
The DNA here is from genome assembly GCF_028554395.1 of Pezoporus wallicus. NCBI lineage: Eukaryota > Metazoa > Chordata > Aves > Psittaciformes > Psittacidae > Pezoporus > Pezoporus wallicus. Next base: position 807,333 of record NW_026636227.1, on the reverse strand, counting down.
TCAACCACTACCCTCTGGATGTGACTACCGAAACAATTCCTCATCTACCAAACATTCAACCCATCAAATGGATATCTCTCCAATTTAGAGAAAAGGATTTTGCGGGGGACTGTGCCAAAGGCTTTACAAAAGTCGAGACAGACAACATCCGTGGCCCTTCCTTTGTCCACTGACATGGTTACTCCATCAGTGTTGGAGTTGGTCAGGAAGGACTTGCCTTTGGTGAAGCCATGCTAGTTGTCTCGAATCACCCCCCTGTCCTCCATGTGCCTTGGCATATCTTCTAGGATGATTTATTCCATGGTCTTCCCAGGCACAGGGATAAGGCTGACAGGTTGGTAGTTCCCAGGGTCCTCCTTTCCACTCCTTTTAAAAATGGGTGTGATATTCCCCATTTAGCAGTCACTGGGGCCTTCACCTTTCTGCCGTGACTTCTCAGATATGATGGGGTGTAGCTTGGCAACTCCATCAGCCAACTCCCTCAGGACTCTGGGGTGGCTGTCATCAGTTTCCTCAGATTTGTGTTTGTTCAGGTTCCTCAGGTGGTTATGATCTTCTCTTACTGTGGACTTTGCTCCCCCCATCCCTGCCTTGCAGTTCATCCACTTGAGAAGTGTGGGAAGAGAAGTTGCCAGGGAAGACTGAGGCATAAAAGTTGTCAAGTACCTCAAACTTTGTCAGTTGTTACCAGTTTACCAGTCTTGCTCATCAAGGTGGTACACTTTTTCACCCTTTCTCTTCTGCCTGAGATCTCTGTAGAAGCCCTTATTATTCTTTGCATCCCTTGCCAAGTTCAGCTCCAGTCATGCCTTGTCATAGAATCATAGAATCATAGAATTATCAGGGTTGGAAAGGACCTTAAGATCATCTAGTTCCAACTCCCCTGCCGTGGGCAGGAACACCTTACGCTAAATCATATCACCTAAGGCCTCATCCAACCTGGCCTTGAACACTGCCAGGGATGGAGCATTCACAACCTCACTGGGCAACCTATTCCAGTGCCTCACCACCCTCACAGGAAAGAATTTCTTTCTTATATCCAGCCTAAACTTCCCCTGCTTAAGTTTTAACCCATTAACCCTTCTCCTGTCACTACAGTCCCTAATGAAGAGTCCCTACCCAGCATCCCTCTGGGCCCCCTTCAGATACTGGAAGGCTGCTATGAGGTCTCCACACAGCCTTCTCTTCTCCAGGCTGAACAGCCCCAACTTTCTCAGCCTGTCTTCATACAGGAGGTGTTCCAGTCCCCTGATCATCCTCGTGGCCCTTCTCTGGACTTGTTCCAACAGTTCCATTCCTTTTTATGTTGAGGACACCAGAACTGCACACAATACTCCAAGTGAGGTCTCACAAGAGCAGAGTAGAGGGGCAGGATCACCTTCTTCGACCTGCTGGTTACACTCCTATTGATGCAGCCCAAGATACGGTTGGCTTTCCGGGCCGCAAGCACACACTGACTGCTCATGTTCATTTTCTCATCAACCAGGATCCCCAGGTCCTTCTCCACAGGGCTGCTCTGAATCTTTCCTCTGCCCAACCTGTAGCTGTGCCTGGGATTGCTCCCACCCAGGTGTAGGACGTTGCACTTGGCATGGTTAAACCTCATGAGGTTGACATCAGCCCACCTCACAAGTGTGTCAAGGTCCCTCTGGATGGCATTCCTTCCCTCCAGCGTATCAACCAAACCACACAGCTTGGTGTCATCGGCAAACTTGCTGAGGGCATACTAAATCCCACTGTCCATGTCAACAACAAAGATGTTAAACAAGACCGGTCCCAACACCAATCCCTGAGGGACACCACTCGTTACTTGTCTCCAGCCGGACATAGAGCCATTGACCACAACTCTTTGTGTGCAGCCATCCAGCCAGTTCTTTGTCCACCGAGTGGTCCATCCATCAAATTGATGTCTCTCCAATTTAGAGACAAGGGTGTTGTGTGGGACAGTGTCGAATGCTTTGCACAGGTCTAGGTAGATGACATCAACTGCTCTACCCCTGTCCATCAATTCTGTAGCCCCACCATAGAAGGCCACCAAACTGGTCAGGCAGGATTCCCCCTTAGTGAAGCCATGCTGGCTGTCACCAAGCACCTTGTTGATTTTCATGTGCCTTAGCATGCCATCCAGGAGAATCTGCTCCAAGATTTTGCCAGGCACAGAGGTGAGACTGACTGGTCTGTAATTCCCCACGTCATCCATTTTCTCCTTCTTGAAAAAGGGGGTTATATTTCCCTTTTTCCAGTCATCGGGAACTTCACCTGACTGCCATGATTTCTCAAATATGATGGCCAGCAGCTTCGCAACTTCATTTGCCAGCTCCTTCAGGACCCACGAATGGATCTCATCAGGACCCATGGACTTGGGCACGTTCAGATTTTTAAGACAGTCTCGAACCAGTTCCTCTCCTACACTGGGTGCAAGGTCTTCATTCTCACAGTCCCTGCACCTGCCTTCCAAGACTTGGGTGGTTTGGTCAGAGCCTTTGGCAGTGAAGACTGAGGCAAAGAAGTCATTCAGAACCTCAGCCTTCTCCAAATCCAGGGTAGCCAGTTCTCCCGAGAGCTTCCTGAGGGGGCCTACATTCTCCCTAGTCTGTTTTTCATTTGCTATGTACCTGTAGAATCCCTTCCTTTTATCTTTAATACATCCAGCTAATTCTAACTCTAGTTAATTCTAACTGGGCCTTAGCTTTCCTAACCTGGTCCCTAGCTTCTCGGACAACATCCCCGTACTCTTCCCATGCCACCTGTCCCTGCTTCCACTTATTATAAGCCTCTTTTTTCCCTCTAAGCTTCCTCAACAGCTCCTTCTCCATCCAAGGAGGTCTCCTGGCCCTCCTGCTGCACTTCCTTCTGGTTGGGATGCAACACTCCTGAGCTTGCAGCAGGTGATCCTTGAATATCAACCAATAGTCTTGGGCCCTCCTGCCCTCTAGGGCTGTATCCCATGGAACCTTCCGAAGCAGGTTCCTGAAGAGGCCAAAGTCTGCTCTTTTGAAGTCCAGGGCAGTGAGCTTGCTGCACACTCTTCTCCCTGTCCTGAGGATCATAAATTCGACCATCTCATGATCACTGCATCCAAGGCTGCCCTAGAGCGTCACATTTCCAACCAGCCCTTCCCTGTTGGTGAGCAGGAGGTCAAGCATGGCACCTCTCCTTGTCAGCTCCTCTATTACTTGTAGAAGGAAGTTGTCTTCCACACAACCGAGGAACATCCTGGATTGCTTGTGCCAGGTCATACCGTCCTTCCAACAGATGTCAGGGTGGTTGAAGTCACCCATGAGAACAAGGGCCTGCGAGCGTGAGGCTTTTCCTATCTGTCTATGGAGTGCTTCATCCACAGGTTCTCCTTGATCAGGTGGTCTGTAACAGATCCCCACAGTGATGTCTCCCATAGCTATATTCCCTTTAACCCTGACCCACAAACTCTCTGTGGACTGCTCACCACCCAGATAGAGTTCCATACTCTCCAGCCTATCCCTAACATAAAGGGCAACTCCCCCTCCCCGCCTGCCAGGCCTGTCTTTTCTAAAGAGCCTGTAACCTTCCATTTCAATACTCCAGTCATAGGAGCCATCCCACCATGTTTCTGTGATGCCTATTATATCATACCCCTCTAGATGTGCACACATCTCTAATTCCTCTTGTTTGTTCCCCATGCTACGGGTATTTGTATAGAGGCATCTGAGCTGAGCTCCAACTGAAGCCGGCTCATTGGCTGGAGCAACTGGGATATCTCTACATTGCTTCAAGCATTTATTATAGGTTCTGGCAACTGACTGTGTGTGTTGGGATGGAATGATGCCCCCCTCCCCCAACACATCTAGTTTAAAGTCTCCTTGACCAGTCTGGCAAGCCTCCTACCAAAACTGCTCTTTCCCTTCTTTATCAGACCAGCTCCACGAGCCCCCACGAGACCTGGCCTATAAGCCTGGGTCCTGTGTTCAAGACACCCAAACCCCTGACTATGACGCCACCCTTTTAACCATTTATTAACCTGGCTAACCCTCCTAGCTTTTTTTAGGTCCTCCCCTGTACCCTGGAGGATTGATGAAAAGACCACCTGAGCTCCAGAGCCCCTAACCACCTCCCCCAGGACTCTGTAGTCCTTCTTTATGTTCCCCAGGCTACTACTATCTATATCCCTAGCACCCACATGTATCACCAGAAGTGGGTAATAGTCTGTGGGACTTACTAGAGCAGGCAGCCTCTCTGCCACATCCCTGATCTGTGCCCCCAGTAGGCAACACACCTCCCTTGAGACGGGGTCTGGCCGGCAGACAACTGCTTCTGTCCCTTTCAGTGTAGAGTCCCCTACTACTACTACCCGCCGCTTTTTCCTAGCAGCACCAGTAGAGATCTTCTTTAGCAGTGCATCAGCCGGCTGTTTCTGGCTCGAGTGCGCTTCCTCATTAGCCCCTTGCAGGACAGCAAAGCGGTTCTGCGTGGGGACAGAGGATTTAGGGGAAAGCCCCTTGCTTTTGGTTGTCCTTTTCCTCCTCTTTTTTTTTGTTGTTTTTTTTTGTCACTAATTCCCAGCTTCCCAGGTTAACTGCCTCCTTCTTTCCTTCATGAGGTAGAGGTGAAGCTCGAGGCCCCTGCACAGTTTGGGCCTGGAGCAAGCATTCCTGCTTCCTCTCAGCTTCCCTGACATCTCGCAGCCTATTAACAGCACCCCGCAGCTCAGCCCCTGCTGCAGGAGGACCTCCACCAGGGAGCACCGAGTGCAGCCCTGCCCATTGCGCACCCTCCCCTCACCAGACCAGTGCAGGCACTCTCTACACCCCGAGCTCTGCACTGCAGCCTCCCCTCTCATCGGCTCTGTCTGGGTGCCTGCGCTGCCACCGCCGGGGCAGCCAGAGCAGAGCTTCCCAGACCGGGCCCTGATCATACGACGAGTGCTCACCATCCCGCGCAAACTACATCACCGCTCTCCTGGTCGCTCGCGCTCCCTGGGGCAGGTTTTTAACCAGTCAGGGCTGGTGCCGCTGCTCCTGGCTCCGCCCCCTGTGAGTCAGCTGCTCGCTCTCGTCAGCTGAGCTGCCGGCTCCTGGGCAGGTCCTGTCGAGGACTTGAGGCTCCCTCGGTGGCTCTCGCCGCTCTGAGTTGAGGCTCCTGGACGCTGATCTCTCCCCCACTCCGCTGTTGAAGGCGTCCTCTGTCGAGCTACTCACCTCAGCAATTCATTCAACTCAGCAAGTCATTCCTGATCCCATTCTTACTCAGCTGCACAATGTTACTATACTCTTCCTGGGATACCTGTCCCTGCTTTCACTGTCTGCGCATTTCCTTCTTGTCCTCTAGTTTGACCAGCAGGTCTTAGCTCAGCCATGATGGCTTCTTGCCTTTCTTACCCTATTTCATACACCTGGGGATCATGAGCTCTTGTGCTCTATGGAAAGTCTCCTTAATACGTGCTGCCTATTGCACTACGAAGTGTCTGACTTGTGCTAAATCCTAATTTTGCTAGGGCCCTGGCAAGGCATATGCTTATTCTTTTAGGCCAAATGCATGCGAGAGACCTCTCTAACAATTTACTAGCACAGACAATGCAGTTCCAGTGCCCAGGACATCTCTCTGGCAGTGTTTATTTTGATACTGCAAGAAAACTGTAGGTTTTCTTTATTCAGAGTTATATATTCTAGGTTTTAGTCTACTAAAAACAAAATTAAAGCTAGATTTAAATATAATTCTGTCTTTGGGCTGAAGAAAGTCTAAATAGATATACCTCAAAATCCTGTCATACAATTATATTAATTTCAGAACCTGCAGGTCAACAATCTGGTTGTGCAGCTGGTGATGTTGACAGGAATTTGGCTTTTAATACCATATGATTTGCTTTTAGGATGGAGGACTGGTAGGGGGGAGGAGATGCTCCTGACAAAGTCACGTCAAGATAATCTTTGCAATAGGCTGAGCAGACTGATAGGAAGAGCTTTAAACTAGGTAAAACACAATTCACAGTAAAGTGCAGGAGAGGTCAACAGTTTTGGAAAGCAAAGGTGATAGGAAGAAGAGAGATCTTAGAAATGGCAAAACAGGGCAAAAAAAGAAATTTACCTCAAGTGTGCAGACTGGGAAAGAAGTATTAGGAAGTGGAGGTGTGTGACTCTTCACAAAGCTGTGACATTGTTGAGATGACATTGTGAGCAGCTGGAGCAACAACTCAGATACAGAGGCACTAATTTTTCTCCCCTGGCTATAGAGGCAGCTCAGAAGCTATGCCTAACTTTTAGATGGCTGATTTTAGAGCTGAAACCCACTGTTACTTTTAGACACTTCTTCAATTTTCCTCCAGCACCCAATTTTCAGAATGCTGAATGTCCAGATTCTCTAAAATCTATTTATTTAGACTGAGTGAAATAAAAGTTTGATTATTTCTGAAAAAGCTACTACATTTGTATATGAAATGTTAACTGATGTTGATAATTATAGTCTTGTCCTGGTTTTGGCTGGAATAGAGTTCATTTTCTTCCTAGTAACTGGTACAGTGCTGTATTTTGACTTCAATCTGAAAATAAATTTGAAAACACACTGATGTCTTTTTTATCACAAAGCACATGCAAACACACACATGTAGACACTTGTGATGGATATGTCGATGCCAGCAGATATGGATGAGAACGATTTCCTCAAAACTACGTGTAGACTTGGTCTTTATGAGGTGATATATTATTCTGCCTGTCTACATATCTGTTTTGAAACTCAGTTGTCAGTCACTGACACAATCACAGTTTACCCTGTTGAAAAAAGGAGACCTGCAGCTGAGACCCAAAATCTCTTTAGCTTCTTCTCTCTGTGGTTTTTTTTTCAGTGTTGTGAGCAATAAATGTATCAAGTGAGAGAATCCTCTTGTATGCACACACAGTGAAAAATATTAATTGTATAATACTGTATAACTGGTAATTATGCAACATTGAGCTAAATATAATATACTGAACTGCATTTCTAAAATACCTTAAGATACCTCAAACTCATCCATGAGAAAAACCTGAGAAAGAGATTAGCTCTCTACTATCAACTTCAACTTAACACATTTGAAAATGAACAGATAAAAGGAAGCAAATTGCTAGGGTATCACAGTGAAGCTTTCTGAGAGAAAAGAAATTGGGGAATGAAATTGAGACCTTTAATAGTAGTTCTTAACTTGAGCATGGGGATTCTAGAAAGAGAGAGAGAGGCAATTTCTCAGGTATCCAAGACCCAATTATGTGGCTGCAACTTGAACTGCATGTGTAAGTGGAGAGGGAGGCACTTCTGGCTTTAAAGAGCTGGCAGAATATTTTCTCTGTTGCTAACATTACCAAACAAGGGAGTGCTGTGGTATTTCAGTGTCAAACTGTATATGTGCATTCTAGGTATTGTAAAATGTGAAGGAAGAAGAGTCTCAGCAAGATTTTATTTTCCTTTAGAGTTAATATCTTCATAGAATATCAGGCTATTCCCAAACACTATACTCGCACTTAGTTTCTGTGAAGAATAACAGCTAAGAGTAGGCAAAAATAAAGGAACTCTCCATCAGAAAAGGGGAAAATGTGGGAAAATAAAGATGTAAACTTTTTCTATTCTTTCAAATTGGGTATTTTAGCATTAAAGAAATAGCTTGGTAAAAAAATAAAACAAACAAAAAACAAGAAAACAACAAACCACAATAACAAAAAAAACATAAACAACCAAAGACAACATGAAAAAAAACACAAAACCAAAAAACAAAACAAAGACCTGAGGCGTAGCTAGAGGCATTTTTTTAAAACAAAACTTTTATAAAGTAATACAAGTTGCACATATGTGTGATGACTGCATGATTGTGTAAAGACATGCTCAGAATTTTTTTTCTTTCTCTGACCCAAATCTCTAAAGGCACCTCCCTCTTTCCTTTTTTTTTTTTTTCTTTTCCCCTAATCTTTCTGGTTTTCTAGGGGTTTTTGGGTGGTTTGGTTTTGTGTGTGTCAAGGGATTAGAAAAATTACACAATAAATGCAAACTGTTTATTTGCATCACTTCAGTCACATAGCTGTTTTCCCTGGAATTATATTCTTACCTACAAATCTATTTTTGGCCCATGTCAGAAACTGTATACTGATATTCATTGCTCACAGACAGACTTCAAAACCAATGACATACTTTTTCTGTTCTTACAGTACCCATGGATTTTAAGATGAGAGCCACCCTCTATCAGGCACACTGATAATATGCAACTGTCCTTATAATGGTTGCTGAGGAGGTGGCAGTGAACATCCAAAGCTACAGTAAAGGCCAAATAGTGTGCTAAATTTCTGTGCAGAATTTTAAGCAAAATCAAATTATTAAAAATGCTAGGAAAAAAAAAGATTTAAAAAGCCCATGCTTTTTCACAAATACTTGACCAGGCTTCATAAAAATGCAATTGAATCAACTAGGCTGCAAATAAAGACCTACATATACTTAGGTTAATAACTCCATTAAAAAAGCAACCCAATGAAACTCAGAAATTTGATGGATCATTAACATTAGCATGCCATTTGGAACTTCCAGTATTAGGCTATTGTGACATAATAAAACTGAAGTGACCGCTGTCTTGTTTCTTTAACTTTCTTGTAAAATTTTTAGTAGAGGCAAACTATTGTAGAGTTTCTACATTACATGATGTATCTTACTTGATGTGTAGAACAATAATAAAAGCAAAAGTTTTGAAAGTATCACCAGAGGCGGCAACAAAAGATGCTAAAGAAGAGAAAGGGGTGTAGAAGAGATATGTCTTCAATTTCATGTTATTAAGCATAAAAGAATTAACAGAGCCAGTGATATATTGAATCCTATTACCTGTGGCAATTCTAGTGTTTTTCAGCTGGCAGGGATTTCAATAGAAAATTTTCCATTACATTTTTCTCTCTGTGTGTATGTATATGTGGATATGTATGCATATAATACAGATGAGGTCTAGAAGAACAATATTATACAAAGCAAGAAATGCATTGGTTATTCATTACTAATATAATATTAACAAGACAATGTTTAGCTGCTAGAGGTTGGAAGTCAGAAAAAGGGGCCATTAGTCTTGTACATTGCTTCCCTCAAGGAAATTTCAGTGGGGTGGCAGCAAGAACAGAACTAAACCACTCAGTGACGTGTAATAAAAAAATGTATTTGCTCAGCAGGATGGGTATAGAGAGTGGATAGTAATCTTGCATTTTAAGATTTGCATTCTGACGTGCATGTACACACGCACACACACATTTCACACTGATGATGCTCAGGTCTCAGAGACTCTGGGCTTGTTCATCATGAACACATGATGCCCACTTCTTTCTGACAACCAGGGCAATTCCTACTGAACACTACTGTGCAGGCACAGTACATAGTCTATTGAGAAGCAAGCCCAGTGTTGTTAAATTTACAGTGTCAGCCTTGGTGTATGCCATCAGCCATTAGCACAAGAGGCAAATATGACTTAGAAAGACTTTATTGAGTTTTATCCAGTTTTGGTGAGGACAAAACCCATTACCCTCCCCAAGCTGCTCCTGCCCATTCCTAAATATTAAAGGTGAGCACCAGTTCATTATTAACAATTTACCCAAGCTGATCTTCCCCATCAGTGACCTTCATAAGTACATTTTCTAACAAGATCAGCTTATAGAAAACTTATTAAACATTTTATATTTTAACTTGAAAAATATGTTCATTAGTATCACAGTACAATATTTATTTACTAGTTGACTGTTTCTGCAATTAATTTTTGTACGCTGCACTTTGAATCAGGTATGAGATACAGATTAAAATTTGATTCCAACAAATATTTGTGGATTTTAATGACAATTAATGTATATACTTTTACTATACTGTTCAATCAGTCATAGTATTTTTACATAAAAACCTGTCACATATACTTATTCTAGTAGTCACTCATATCGATTTAAAATTAAAATTATGATTTTGGCAGCATCTTTAGAAGTGAAAAAAGCTGTTACTTGAGATGCGTTGTTAAATGGTAAACCTCTTAAAGACATCAGATGCAGTTTAACTCAAAATATTAAGTTGCAGACTGAAATTCACATGTTTTGAGGGATTCTGTGAATGAATACACACATATATACACTAAAGAAATGCACTTTAGTGATATGGCAGGATTTATATAAAATTTTATTGTAGTCAAGTATGTGAAATCATAGAATCATGGAATGATTTAACTTGAAAGAGGCCTGTAAAGATCATCCAGTCTCCCCCTCTTCCACGGACAGAGACACCTTCTGCTAGAGCACGTTGCTCAAAGCCCCATCCAACTTGGCCTTGAACACTGCCAGGGATGGGGAGCCACAACTTCCCTGGGCAACCTGTGTCAATGTCTCAAAAGGTGTCTGAAGCTGAACGACTAAAATTACTGTTCTGCATAACTACAGTTATTCAGAATATTTACTACCTTTTATTTTTGTTGCTTTTCCCCTAATTAAGATACTGATCTGAAATCATTGATATTTCAGTTTTGTGTGCCCAGTAATTGTTGGTTTTCTTAATTGATGTATGGAAAAGCTATCTTACATTTTAATCTTCATTTAATCTTCCTTTTGTGTCTTCCATGCCAGTATGATCTCATGTTAGTTGTTTGATTAGATAGAGGCAATATGCCACTCCACTGTGTTTTTCTGTGGCTATTTAGTTTACTGGGATTTTTTAGATGGTAAAAAGACTCTGGTGTCCACTTTATCTTTCCCTGCAATGCATTTTGGACTACATAAAGAAGTTCAATTCCACTGCTTCCTGTACTTACCCATTTTACTTTTTGTAGTAATAAGTTCATTCTGCTACTGTTTCAATCATTGATTTGTCTAAGGCTGAGCCCTATGTGTATTGTACTGAGCTACGGTGGGATGCTTTGCCAATACATCAGATGGGTTTCTTGGTAGTTTAAAACATACTTTCTGTTAAGGACAAAGACACAATACAAATTCTAGGGCTGAAGCTAGAAGGCATAATTACATTGCATTTTTAAATGTTATATTCTGGCTTAAAGTAAAAGTAAATGCCTGAAAAATTAGGACTACATTTTGGCAGAAAATGAATGCAAATGCATAAATATTGAATAAAATAACAAAAGATGTCTGTATGCAGTCCATTATGCTTCAAGTCATTCTCTGAGTGAAATAATACACTTCACATTCAGACCATTTATTTTTCATGTCTTGTAGTAAGCAAGCTCTAAGCACAGTTCACTGTGATAGATTTCTTTCCACAAAGTTTAGTCTCCCTCAGTCCCAAAGCATTGACAGAGTTCCTTCAAGAAATTTATCAGCAAGGGCCAATGACAGAGAGGTCACAACTACTGATACGTCTCAGACATTTTTAGATAGAATAATTGCCCTCTGAAGGAGAAGACATCTGCAAACATAAAGAAAATGCAAAGAAAATATTAATTTTTCTTGAGTAAAAAGTAAATGTTGGCAGTCACACAGAAGCTCTTTTCGCTTCAATCAGAATCTAATTCTTAAGTCTGTATAGAAAAAGAAAGTTAGAAGCTAATATTTTACCTGAAATTGTATAAGATTTTGTAGAAGCATACCAATTTATCTGGTACAGGGAAAAGTAAGGCAAATAACTCCCACTGTAAATCCGCATTAATCCATAATTCATTTCACTGTCCAACCAAAATTCATTTTGCAAGAGGGAAGAATAACATGGAAAGATGTCTAATGACACATTATGGGACTGCCTCCTGGACAGTGTGACTCATAGAGCAGTTTTATTTCAGTTTCTGGAAAACTACTAATTAGAAAAAAAGTATACCTGGAAAAAATTTATTGTGGTATTATTCCTCATTTGGTTACTTCAGGACACTGATTTAGCAATAGGTCTGTCTCTGATACTTGGTTATGAATGTCCAGGTTATTACTCATACTGCTGTATGAATAATAATATGAACAACAAACTCTGAAATCCCAGCAAGTGATCTTTCACATAACAAAATAAATATATACCTGTTTACTGATAAACCACTGGGCACTTTTTGCTGACCTTCTGTTGTTTCTTCTCAGTTCTAGTGTGTGGTTTTTTTTCAACATCCAGGGAGTAATGTGCATTACAGCAGTCTCTGTTTACTCCCACCTGTGAAAGACAGTTTGCTAGCCTAGCAGTTAACTCATGTTTGTCTATTTTGATAAATAATAGAAGCTTAAGAATTACCAACTGAAATCAAGGTTGTACAAGAAGATGTAGCTGTTTGCTAACTGAATATCTACCTCTAAGCTGCTTATTTCTCCCTGTCAGAAAGGCTAACTCTGGCACAGGGGTAGGTAGTTGGGCTACTAAACTTTAAATTAGAGTAAGATTCACTTCTTTGGTACCTAAAGAGTTATGTTATGAATAAACAGAATAAACAGCACTATGAGGGGGAAAACAGTGTAAACAACTTAATCTTGGAGTCAGGAGTATGACAGAAGTCTCTGAAGTCAGCAATTTAGTGTCCTGCTTTAGTGCCCTGATCACTTAATGTAACACAGTGCTTGCGCTTTGCTGGTAAGAAAAGAAAAGATTGTTTTAACACAAACATATTTATGTATGCACAGGTGCATGTGTATGATAACATAACAAACGTACACACACGGACTCATGTATATAGACATGATCACAAATATTTTTTTAAAGTAGAGACAAATCTGTAGTAGCTATTTTTAGAGCAGGTAACCAAAAGCAGGGATCTGGCCAAACATTTCCTGATACCTTCTAAACTTAAGCCATGAGCCTTATACTGCAGGACTAAAGGAAAGGGGAGGAGATAACTTACTGCAAGGTAACTAGGTAGCCTCCTGCTTCACCATATGTCCTTCTAATGCAGCCTTCCTCAGTTTTTAGTGGGAAGACATGAGGAGAAAGCAGGAGTATTGGAGAGGAAAGCCAGTTTCAAAAAATTTTACATTTATTGACTATTGTAATAGACAAACAGTTTCCAGGTTATCCTAGTAACAGGCACAAAAGTAGTGGTCGTTTGTCATTGTCAGATTATTTTCATTAAGAGGATAATTCATTATACCATTTTAATCTCCGTGTTCAGAGTGAATTAACTGACCTAACCATTCATAAAAGTGTCTTAAACTTAGACAACTTATTTATCTGTTAGGGCAGCTGAATCCCTGTTAGGGCTGGGACTCCAGCTTTGTAGACAATAGAGCTAAACAGGTACTTCCAGAATAAAGCTATTCTTATCTATCTTATCTGAAATAGCTCAGATGAGCTATCTATTATAAACTTTTATTTATACAAAAAGCCAAGCAACTAGTTTAGATAAAGTGCTCAGTTGCTAGATTTTGCAATGGTGTTATCCTGATTTTTTTTTTTTTTTAATCCCTGGCTTTTGTTGTTCTGGCTATTCCTACCCAAAAGAAACATTATACTGTTCTTTCCTTTAGACCCAGTGAAAGTAGTTCACATATCAGCTGTAACCAGGTTTGTGATTGATGGCAGCACTAATATCCTCTAACAAAGAGCTATATATATGCACATGTTATATTTAGGTTTGCTAATCTAAGTGGTTCAAGGAGAGTGTTTATCAGGTTTTCATAAAACAATTAACAGATGCAAATTTACCTTCTTTTCTGCACCATGTGACTTTGAAGGTTCATTTCATAAGATTCAATACTGGAACTCACTAATGAAAGTTAATTTCACAATTTTATCACCTGTAACTGAGGGTTATATGAATACTCATGAACCTAAGTCTACAGTTTTCTTGGTTTTGGTTTGTTGTTGTTGTTTTTTTTTTTTTGGGGGGGGGGGGGGCTGGTGTGCTGGTTTATTCGTAGTGTTTTTTGATTGTTTGTTTGTTTGTTTTGTTGTTGCTGGTTTTTTTGGGGGGAGGGGTTTGTTTGTTTTGTTTTTTTTAATGACTAATGTGGACTAAATCTTACCCTTTCCAAGGAGATAATACTCAGAAGAACATTGGAAAGCTGAAGACATGAGTTCTAAATATCTTTACCCCATCTGCTTCGTGTTTGAGCTCTTAAATTCAGTACATAGTGACTGATTGCTTGTCACACAGTTTTTATGTAACTATAGCATAGGTGTATAAAGATTCACAGATGCTGCACATCTTACTTTCCTCCTTCAAGCTTATTCAAGCTTTTAATTAGTCATGGTGTTGTAATTAAGTCTTTTTAACCCTCACAGAACATTCCTTAACCTTTGTATGCTCCATCAGTACATGTCCCCAAAAGAGGTATAAAACAGGGAAGACACAAATATTTTAGGAAAAGCATGTTTTCAGTAAGATACAGTGATTCAGAGTCTAAGAAAAGAGACAGAAAATAATTAAAAGTGTATTGACTGTAATAAGCAAAAAGTAAAATGCAGAGTCTGGCAGGAAACATCCTGGTGCTGATAGCATACAGGCCCACAGCTAGCAAGCTGATAGGGAAAAGAGTATCAGCAGCAGATACTAAGTTCCACTGTCTTATGCTGAGACAAAGTATGGTATTTTATCAGTGTTTAGACAAGTTATCACTGACTACAGAAGTGCACAGCAATTAAACAGTTGACAAAACATTTCCATGCTGATCCTGAAACTCCTTGCAGTGCATTTTGTACATTGATTTTTCTTGTGCAAGTCCATGAAAAATCACGAAAGACCACTCTTATTTATTTCTCCCATGTATTTCTTCGTAACAGTATCTGGCCTTCTTATAGACAGCTTCAAGGCAAAGATGATGTTATAAACATATCTTTCTTTTAAAAACTTTCATAAATTGAATAAACAAATGTGCACAGGCATTGGTTTTACAAAATTATAATAGAAATAAGAAGGAAAGGCTCACATAGAATTATCAGCTGTTTAAGTTATCAGTATAAACAATGGAAGATATAAATAAAACTTTTCCATTCTATTTATCCTTTTCTGATCTGGGACTTCTATTTATGTTTCTGCTTTCAAAATGAGCCATTTACAACCATGTACTGCAGTATTCTTGGGCGATGCTCTCCTTTTCTCTTTTTTTTTTTTTTTTAATTTTACTAAAATAAAACAGTAATTAAAATACATAGAGTTCACCCTTCAGTGAAGGGAGAGATCAAGTTTTGAAATCTGAATTTTTTACAGAACACAGTTTTGTGTCTTGCCTCTTTCAAGGGAAGACACTTATTCTGAGTAACTTATTATAACAAAGGTGAAGAGGCAAGCTGCATGCACAATAGTTAGCTGTCCACAAAAAAAAACTCATATGAAAATGAGACACTGCAATTAATTTTTTATTTAAATTAATGATTTTTTTTTAATTTGCGTTTTGTTACATCTGATCAGTTATTTTAGTAGTCACTGTTTGAAGGAGACTAATTCAACAATCATCATCCAACTTCACATATTTGTGACACTGACCAGAATTTTAGAGTGACTGTGTCCTGGTACTCTTTTAATTTTATATAGTTTGTTTCAGAGAAGCCAGTGAGACCTTGTCCTGTCATGAAATCTCTACAGAAGATGGTCAGCCCTGAAATCTTAAATTATAAGAAAAAGCTTCTGTAGCAATTTTCAAACTAAATTATGAGAAGAATTGCCTGGTTGCAGCTTTCAGCTTTCAACTCATCTACCCTGCACGTTGCCTAGAACTGAAAACTTCAGGTAAAATTGCTTCACACTCAGATTTTTATTGAATTAGCAGAAAGTGATGCTCCCTCTCATAGCCACTTTGTCTCCTGGCATAACTCCATGAGATGTGATGCACCAAGTTCTGCTCAAATTGAACCTGTAGATGCCTAGTTGAATCCCTAGATGGCTTTCCCACAGGGAAGTAACAATGAAAGCGGTTATTCTTCCTGTTTCCCCAGGGCCACCAAGGTTTGTCAGGGTTTTTGGCCTTTGTCCATGGCAAGGGTTTCCTTGCTCTGTCTTGATTCAGTTGCATTTGTGCTTCCGTGGAAGACATGTGAATTATTCAGTATACAATTTCTCTGTTGTAAATATCTTGAAGGGCCACACCAACTACTCAGTTTGTGCAGCCCTGTCCTCTTCAAATGTAGACCAAGCAGTGTTAGTCTATGCTGATGCAACTGGAGAATTATTTACTCTTGAGGTAATATTCTCATGCATTCCTTAATGCCTCTTTAAACTCTAATAGTGATTGCAGCAATTATTTTTAGAAACTCGGGAGCAAACTCAAGTTTGCTGTCTGTAAGTGTATGTGCAACATAAGGATGGAATGTAAGCACATCTGGTTTGTGAGGACATATGGCTCACAGAAATTAAACATTTTGAAAAAGCATGCAAACCAAAAGACAAAAGAAAAGTAATAAGATATACAAGCTCAGATATACGAACAGGAGATAATGGAGAAATAACAGGAATTATTGTTATTTCTCCATTAAGATCACTCATTGACAGGCTACTGAGTGGCTCACCTAGGACTTTATAACTGATGTAAGGGATGGTAACTATATTATCATAGGTCTCATGGGAAAGAAGAAACCTACAATGATGGGGAATTTTATGGGATTTATAAGAACAGAAGCAAGCAGACCAAAAGGAGAAATCTCCTAGGCCTACAAGTCCTAAAAGAGCCTGCCCTTAAAAAAGTAATCTCTATTTAATTTATATGGAAGTTATCTGCAAAATATGTCACAGTGTTACTTACCAAGGGAAGGGTAACTTCTTTCTAAAGGTGATTAACTTACCCTCTAGTGCCAGGGAACAGACTAGCCAAAATAATCACCCAATCCAAATCCCTTCTTGTGAAGACAAGGATTTCCTTTATTTCTTCCATCTGGTCTATTCCATGACAGAGTAACTCAACTGAATCCCTAGAGCAAGCTGTTTCCAGGTATTGTCTTCTTCTCTCCTCAACAGGAGTAAATATTTGATGGCCTTTGAGAGTTGTGGAGGAAGGCTAGAAAAATACTGACTAAATATCTATTTATCTAAATATTGTTTTCTCTAATATTTTAACTCAACAGTTTTACTTCTAGTTCACAAAGGGTCAGATTATCCAAATCACACAGTGACAAAAGGTTTCTTAGAGAATTTATTGAACTTTATATTGGTATTTGACTTTTAATTAATACTAAGGTTCACTAACGCAGAGAAAACAAAATTCTTTCACTTCTCCTGTCCATAAGCTTTGTTGTCTTCTGTTTTCTGCAAAATATGTAATCATATTGCATTTTCAAGAGTGCTAAATGTGAACATACTCATACCTATGCGTCATCTAATGTAAACACCAAAAACATCTGTGTTTTAACATTTGACCTTAACAATATGATCAAGTTAACAATGCATTTAAAGTTAACGAACCAATTATTTTTAGACTAAGCAAGAAGCACACACACTCATTTTAGTGTGCAAGTAACTTCCCATGTCAGTGGCCTTTGTATCGTACATCTAAAGTAGTCTCGAACAATTACGAATAAGATCTCAATGTATATTTCCACTGATGGTTTCTAAAACTCTAAGGAAGTGAAAACTCTTGACAAAGAGTATTTTTATTTATTTAATATATATGTGTCCATAACTCACTGTTACAGAAGTCTCAGCAACTTAATAACATTGTACCTAACAGCCCCTTTGTTACTGGCAAGTGAATTCTGAAGCCATAAGTATTTTAAGCAGCAATTAAAAACACAAATATTGTGAATAGCCAACCTCAATGACATATAAACAAAGAATCATAGAATAGTTAGGGTTGGAAAGGACCTTAAGATCTTCAAGTTCCAACTCCCCTGCCATGGGCAGGGACCCCTCACACTAAACCATGTCACCCAAGGCTCTGTCCAATCCAGCCTTGAACACCACCAGGGATGGAGCATTCACAACTTCCCTGGGCAACCCATTCCAGTGCCTCACCACCCTCACAGTAAACATGTTGATAACAATATTTATTCCTGTGAGCAAGTCAGATAACCAGATAATGCTCCTGTAGAATTGTACCTGTGTCTGTGGCTGCTGTATTCAAATATGTCTGGAGACATAGCTGCATCCCATGTGTCAACATATTCCAGGCTTTATACAGCATGACACAAAATGTGTCAAATGCCAAACAGAAATGGATTCCAAGATGGACAGTGTGGTTTTGTGTAGATGCAGCACTACTCTCCCATAGACAAGAAGCCCCTGTCTGAATCAGGACTATTTCATTAAACGGGTCCCAAAAAATGTGTACCAGTGGAGAGGTATCTGTGGTGATTATGCAAGGAAAAGTGTTGGGGGGGTGAAATCACATAGGAGGTTTGCTTTAAAGCTAACAATGGATAGGTTTTTTATATAAATTAGCGCGTAGGCTACCACCCACAGCTCACTTGCAGCTGACCTAGTAGCCTAGTCAGCCTCTGATTCTGGAGATGCTTTAATCAGAACAAATTAGGTTACTTTAAAATGTGCAAATAGCAAGTCTTCTTTATTCCAGGCCACATTGAATACAAATTACAGAGTACTTGTAACAGCACTTTTGTAAAGAGATCTAATGGGGAGAATAATCCCAGGCAGAAGGAAAAGGAACAGCAGGGCTAAAATTGTCAATGGTAACTTTTTATGCTAATACAGCTGAATCAAAAAAGGCTGTTTATCCACAGGATAGAGGTACCAATGGCAAGTATGCAACACCAGAAGTGGGAGAGTGAAAATATTTGTTATAGGTTAGTACATAAATAGCAGCAGCAATCCAATCCAGAGATCAGCAGTGATCCAATCCAGAGATCAGCAGTGATGTAAAGCTGAATAATGAGACTAAGAAGAAGCATCTTCATGAAGAGTTCCAGTATTTTCACCAGAATCTATATTCCCTTGCTATGAGCAGATATTGCATTATCAGATACAGCCAGCTCAGCAAGATGTCAAGGGTGCAGAAAGTCATTGCTGCATTTTAGAGTGAGGGTGACAGCCATAGGTTTAGCTGCACCAGATGGGCAAACCTGTGGCATCTGAACATTTCAAGTGTGGATCTGCTGCAGAAATCGGGATGTGAATGTCTGTGGGCAAGCTCTCCTGGTGGAAAGCCTTCTGGATCTGCACCAGAAGTGGGGAAATGAGCCAGCACTGGTTGTTTAAGCCAACATCAGCAGGTCTCTCAGGACTCAGCTGTCTGCTCATCCCACTCTCAGTCCACAATAAAATGTTGCATAAATAGCTGTCTAAGCAACACACATATTTTCTGTCAGTGGATTGCTCTTGACTCCTTTGCCACAGGATATATGTGACTTTGGGCTATGGGAAGATTTTCCAGTATTGAGATCCTTGCAAGAGAAGATTAGCCATGCCTGAACTGCATAACATACATTGTTGACCATTTAAGACATACAACAACATCTCTCATTGTTCTGTAATAATCAGTGTTCAACTGAAAGCAGAAATTAGTGACATAGTTGTTTCTGTAGTGTCAGTGGTACAAATCTTTTTTCAACAATAGAC
Source organism: Pezoporus wallicus (assembly GCF_028554395.1). NCBI lineage: Eukaryota > Metazoa > Chordata > Aves > Psittaciformes > Psittacidae > Pezoporus > Pezoporus wallicus. The sequence goes on along the minus strand of NW_026636227.1, from coordinate 787,982 downwards.
ATAAAAATCATTTTCACAGAAAATTCAGGGTGGAGAATTTCTTAAGTACCTCCTCATTTCCTTATTCCCTCCCCTGTAGCGAAGACTATCCAGCAATTATCAGCTTTAGAACTTCACACTGCAGCAATGCCTCCACCTCAGTGCTGTTGAGGGAAAATGCTATACTCCACTGCAAATGAAGAGTTAAAACCAAACACCTAGGTTCTGTTAAGCTTCTTTTTTTTTTCTGCATTTCGTAGAAAATATGTATTTTTTTCTCTTTTTAAAATTTTTGATACTGAATTTTTATTTTTCATAAAAAAACCCCACCAGTTTTACTTAGACATGCAAAAAACCCTCAAACCACGGGTGAGTCAATTTGATAAGGCACACACTTGTTGCTGTTTTTGTTGTTAATGAAAATATTCATCAATCTAAACCCAACTTTAAGTCAATAGAAAGTAATAAAAAAAATTTTTACAGCATCTTTATAACACAGAGCGTTTAGACTCCCAACAAGACAGGAGGCTGTGTTCATTGCATTAATGTTTGATTCAGGGGTTTTCTTAAATCAGTGACACCTTAAGCATCCTTGCTGTACCTGTTAGTGCTGGGGTTCATTGCAACTTAAATGTATGAATACTAAGGTTTACAACTACTGCACAATGCCTTCTTTTGTCCTCCTAATGATGGAGCATATACCATGAGTTTGTAGCCAAATAAGGCAGATTTATTGCTATCTTTGTCCTGGTGAGGTTGAAGGCAGATAGATTATATCACTAAAACTTGTTTTCAATCTCTCCCCTGGAAACTAGGCAGAAAATACTAAAGAAAAAGCAGCTGCACAGAATGGCTAGGAATTAGTTTTCACAAATTTTACTGTTTGTTTTCTTTATTACTGGTAATATTAGGTTTGGCTTTTAAACTCTTCTGTGCTGTGTGCTAGTATCTGAATGGTTGTAAGAAAAATCTGTGAAATACAATATAATTTTAAGGTACATGACTAGAGCTTGATTTTTTTGTTGTGTTGTGCATTGTTTTAGGGTTATTTGTAGTAGCCAAAACTCCAGCAACTTCTCAGAATAAACTGCATGGACCACACGACACCCACTGCCCATAGCTTACGCAAAGCATTACAGTCTTTCACTGGCATCCATAGATGCCAGAAAGTGATGATACACTGCCAGTATAATGTGCAGATGTTAGTAATAATGAATTCAGTGTTAGGCATACAGGAATGTGGAGAGAGACATGCCAAAGACTGGCCAGCAGCATTGCATGTGGCCAGAATTTTTCACTGAGTTCACATGTGTGCTGCAATATTATTTGTACACCTTCTGTCCAGATATATTTGAACACACTTGGGAGTAACTTCCTAATCAGCTGTTACCTAACGTCCATCTGCTATCCCAAATACCATGTGTTCTCTGTAAAATTTACCAGTATTTTCTCGTGGCTCATTACTTTTATTGTATGTAGGATATGATGCTTTGTAAAAAAATAAATATCCCTTGAAGGTGGTATTCATATCATCTAACCTTAGGCTTCTGAAAGTTTGGTGCTCAGTCTAAACTGCAATATCAGTTTTCTACAGGGAAATGAAAGCTAGGCATCTCTAAAGGGAGTTTTGTCTCTTTCTGAGACACACCTAGAACAGTGACAGTGAGCTCTTCTGTGAAGGCAATTTTCTCTTTCCCCTGAACACAGAGAGGACCAGATATCACTAGTTTAGGTGCTGAAGTTAGATGAAACTAACCTACAAGAAAGATTAATATTAATCTGACTAAATTTAGTTGTCTGTAACCTCAGGCTCTTCTTAAAATCTTTCAAAAGAAATGTGCAATGAAACTCATTATACAGTTAGATGTCTAAAACAAGTGAGGCAAACCACATAGTATGGCTTTTCCTTCTTCTGTATTGATTAAGGTCAAGTACATAAAGTCACTATCATAGCCGTTGTTGAGATATATCCCCACCACAAGTAATATCCCTTACAGAAGGTTTAATAATGACATCCTTGTATGAAGGAGCAGTTAGACTTGTGTGCTGTGCGTATAATTACTTTTCACTGTGCTGGACAGATATTACATAAAGAAATATTCTTCACATGTAAAAACTTATTCCCTAAATTCTTGTTACTGCATTTAAGACAGGATGTTCAGGTCCTACACAGCCTGAAATTCACTGACAACTCATGTTGGTTTAAATCAAGTCAGAAAAGCAATGTAAGTTAATAAAGAGCATCATGTGATTTTTCTTCTTTTCCAAAAGAAGACATTTTGCAATTAGGGTTCTTCACATCTGAAATACATGAAGACCGAGGTTCAAGTCTCCTGTTAACTTCTTTGTATCTCCATAATTGTGCACCATTCCCTTCATTTTGTGAACAGAAGCAGGAGCAGGAATCAGGAAGAGAAAGCAAGCTACAAGTAAGGAAGGGTGTTTTTTTGTTTGCTTGCTTATTTGTTTTTCAAGAAATGACATCTAACTTTCAGGTAGCAAACTCATATTTTGTCGCTCAGTCAAGCTGACTAATTTCTAGAAGTGGTCAGCACTCAGGAATTGACATCTAAAGTCAGTGAATCATAAACAATTCCATCGAAAGAAAAGCAAATATTATTTGTTCCTGTGGAAAAAGCAATTTTTCTTAAGTCAAGTGTGAATTTCTTACACCTATCCTCTGTGTGCAGCCCCAGAGAAAACGAACTGTTAGACCCCACCAGCTACTGCAGATGGCTATGTAGCTCACCTTCTTGCATCTCTTGCTTTTAGCCTTCAGAATCCTCAGGGAAAAAGCCAAGGGGTCTATCAGAGTTATAATAAATCAGTGAAATACTCTTACTGGCTGTAAAGGACATTAGATTAGATTTTGTACTAGCTCATGTGTTAAAATTATGACACTTAAGAAGACTACTATATATTTCCTTTTAAACTTATTAGGATAACGTATTTGTTACTCATATTGCATGAAAAAGCTTAAACTTAAAAATTAATTAAAAATAAAATAATAAAAGAATAAAATTAAAATAAAATAAAAATAATCTAGCTCCCTCTCCCATGCCTCTCTCTAAGCTTACCTCCCCCCAAAACTCAAAATGGAATAAAATGCAGGAAAACTTTCTGTAGCCCAGGAATTAAGGGAGATAAAAGCTAACATATCTGTCAGCTTGGCAAGTAATAGCGGCTGCACTAGAGACAGTTGACCACCAAATAGTATCCTAGCAACACACAGTAGCATCGTTATACATAGTGCTATCAAGCCAAATTTATCCTTTTCAGTATCTTAGCTTCAAGAGAGCGTGTATGATAAAGAGCAAAGGATGAAAATGGTGCCTATGAGAAAGACAACATGGGGTTTTAATTTAAGCAGTGGTTATATAGAAAGTCTGTGTAAAATGAATAAAGAGCGTCATATTTCTTGTGAGAAGGAAAGATACCTACCAGTGGTAAGGCACTCTCAGACAATTATGATTAATTTTGCTTTCAGAATACTAATCCTGTGTATATTTTAGCTTGAAATATAAATTGCAGTATGACATCACTTTAATTCTATTTAAATATTTTCATTTAGTTGAGGAGGGGCAAGGGGAAATATATTTTAATTACTCAACATTTCTAAATCTTTACAAAATCTCTAGTCAAATCCTATAAACTGTGTCTTTCAAAAACAATTATAACTTTCATTGGTTCTAATATTAAATTGGACAATTACAGTTCTGTTGATAAACTCTCAAAGTTTCCTCTTTTTAAACCATAAATTACCTTCTATTCTCCTGCTATATTTAGAAAAATTGATCCTACACTGTCCATATAATTTACCAATGTGTATAATGATCATGACTGTAAATAGTCTTGTCAATGAGAGGACAAATGAACCTATGTGCAGATTAATTACAGGATGTATCCTTTGGTTTTGAGCAAACATTAGAAGAAGCAGACAAGCATCTAGACCTTAGAGACCAGAAGAGCTGGACTGTCACATCCAGCGTAAAAAAGCATGGTTTCACTGACCTTAGTTGAAATGAGGACACCTGAGCTCAGCTCAAGGTTTGGCTGAATGCAACAAAACTACTGATAATAAAGACAGAACTAAAGGCAGGTAAGATAGTAGTTTTTAGTAAAAGTTACTCCTGCAAGCATGACCTCAGGCAGAAGGCAAAACTGTCTCCTTTCAACAGCAGATGTACTGCCAAGTAAGCAGTATGTTGCATGTATCAGTAAAGCGTGCCAAGCTACTGATCACTGATCATTTTTAACCTATATTCCAAACTTTATCCTTGTAGAGGACACGTAACACAAGGAAAGCTATATTATATGATAAACTAAGCATTTTTTTCAGACCAGAAAATCTGTGTGAGAAAGACATGATATTCTGCAGTAGAGGGCTCTTCGGAGGCTTGACTGGGGGAAAAAATAGATAAATTATTCACTTTTTTAACTGGCATAATTGAAACAAGTTTTTAATCCAACATCCAGTCTCTCCTTTAATTTGTATTTCTAATTCCTTTCATGATATGTTTTGGAACATACTATTTATCTTCTTCTCTTTTGTTATTTATGCAGATGACAGCAATCCCCTTTATTTCCAACTATTCTGTCAGTCTGTAGTGCCCAGTGGTAGGACTTCTTCATCACATCAGCTGATATCTCTTTTAGCTTCCAAGGAAAGAATCTGCCCATAGGCATATTTTAACCTAGTAGAATAATTTATCTTACTCTACCCAGTTCTAAGTTTACTTTCTACTCAGCCCCAAATGTCTGTGCATTCATGCAGTCAATCATGGGGAAAAAAAAAAAAAAACAAACTCAAACAACAGACACATTTGCTTCTTGTAATCTGACTACCACTATGAAAACTGTATATTTCTGATTAACATTCCCTAAGAAATATATTAAAAGAATACTGGACAGGAAGGAGCCTGAAAGCTGACAGGAAAGCTGCCCTCTCTTAGCCAGCAGCTACACTGGCTGAGACCTATAACATATGTGCTGAATATTTGCCTGTGAAACAAATACATCTTAGGCTGTGTCAGGATGACAACAAGCCAAACCTATCCTAAAATTGCCTTAGATGAAGTCAAAAAGCCAAGTTAAAACTGGCTGTACACACATGAATATGTATGACGAGATATCCAAAGTTCCTGTAGTCTACCAAACCAAGTATGCATCTCAAAATTTTCAGTGCACGTAATTTCTGTTTTAATTTATTTCACTAGTCTGATCTTTAATAAGAGAAAAGTTAAGGACGTAGCAATCCTGCTCACAAAAAGAAGAATACCATCATCAATAAGAAGCTTAAACAATCCTCAGTTTTACCTTCTTCTAGACAAAATATAAGAGGAAATAGATAAGTCTTTGGAACCACAGGGCAATAGAAATGCAGAGTGATTAAACAGAATTCATAGAAAGGAAGCAAAGTAAGCTTCTGAATTTTTATGTGACGCTAAATTAATGTACCAGGGATATTAACAAGTTGGCAGCCGAGTGACCAGAGCTATTTCAGAGAAACATCAAAAAAGTGCTTGAGCAATCCAGCTCAGTTGATTAGTATATGAATTTATGAAGGCATTATATAAATTGTTTTCTAGTAATAGTAGAAACAGGATTTAGTGACTTTGGTGGTCATTTCGATTTCTAGAAATTCTGTCTTCACCTAAATGTCTATTAAATTCTGAGGACATTAGTGACAGAAGTGAAATTCCTGGAAGAATTTGGTGCCAATTCTGAGGCACTTTAATCTTGAGAATTTTTAAGGAAAAAGAGAAGCACATCTCCTTCAAGACTTTTACTTCTATCATGCATCAGGAACAGTATGCACTTTACAAATCAGATACAGTAAAGCAAATGATCTATCTTTTGTGGGCAGAGTTGGAGAAAAAGAAAAAAAAAAGAAAAAAGCAAAACAATACAATTTTAGCTAAAATTCCAGTTTGCTTGGCAAAGGAAACTAGACACTCATTGACAGGCAGGCTTTCTGCCAGCTGTGTTCAGTGGGTACTTACAAACACCTGGACCTACAAGGAACACTTGCTTTTTTAATTCTTTCTGGTGAAACAGATGGGAAAAAGCACAGCTAGTAGTGTTATTCTGTGATTAAATATGAGAAGACCATCATCTAGTCTCACTGTTGCTTTTCAGCCAGACACCTATATATTTAGACTCCCAGTTTTTAATCAACAGAAACATGTCAGTGCTCAGGAGACTACGTTGTGAGCTACTAGCAATGAACAAGAAAGAGGCCATATACTTATGCAATAGCAGTGTACAGATTAAAGGAGATTATATTTTTCTGAATGCAAAGTTGTAGTTTAATTTTAAGGGTGATGCAAGAAAGCATGTTATTTCTAAGCCCTATGAAGTTATGGGACAAATGGAAGGGTTCACAAGTGCATAAACTCAGATGCAAAAAAGGGACAATTATAGCCATACAAAGATGTTTCTTATACACATGGCTGTAGGGTTTCCCCTAAAAAAAGAACAGGCAAAATTTTATAAGGCCTCATTTTCCCAAAGGCTTGAAGGACAATAAAGTACCTTCAAGGAGGAATTATGAGCCTTTAAATGATAAGAGCATTCCAGGGAAATCCTGCCAAACACACTGAAACATTTGAGATTCTGTAGAGGTCTAAGGGTTTCTGGCCAAATTTTCCTAATTCAGGTAATTGTTTGTATGCAGTAGGCTAAGAGAGTCTTCTGAAATAACAATTATCAGTTTGGGACACAAAACACTGGCATTGTTACACTTAGCAGCTTTGCATAGACAAAATAAGCAGCTGTGCTCAAATCAAGCCTAACAGAGCTGGAATACTGCAGCCCTCCTATCATCTTTTTGCAAAGCAGAGTGGGGATATGGATATGATCTAGAAGTTTTTCAAGTAATAAGTAGCCCTGTCTACAAATGATGGGTAGAGCATTCAGTTCAGAAGAGAGTAGGCAGTTTGTTTTTCCTTGGCTGTTTCTATCCTTGTTAGCCAGTGATTGTCTAAAGTAAAACACAGAAGGACCGCTGCTTGTACTTCAGATATGATGGCTAAGGATAACACTGAGATGTGATAGCTGCGAATTTTAAACCTCTGTAGTCTAATGATGGCCTAAAACACAGTTCTTCTGGACAATTGCTTTATCATCATGTAATTATGCAAAAGAATTTCATGAAAAAGTCTTCAGGCTCTGCATTCTAGCTTCACAGAGGTACTTTGCTGCATCTCTAAGGCAATTGTTTACATTCATGCAACAAGAGAGTATCAGATACAAACCAATATTTGGCATTTCCAATTGTCTTGATTAAGTACCCCATAAACTGGCTATTTTAAACCCATTGCAGGACTAATGGGTTTCCTCCTTTCCTAACTACATCATGGTTTTCACTGCTGAAGTTGAGCATGCAACCCAGATTTGCCACAACAATGAACACTGCAATATTTAAGTCATTGGTTCGTTTTATGTCACTGATATGAAGACTACACTACCCACCCAAAAGCAAGTTTTCTTCCTTTTCTTTTTTGTCTTTCCACTCACTGTTCACTCACTTCTTCACTAAGATGAATAAATGGAGTTCTGTAAATCTGTCGGATTTCCAGCCTCTTGAGCAGTGTAAGTGTGGACATTAATAGTGGAAACAGAAATCTAAAAGTTATCTTATTAACGTAGAATACAGAATCAAATTAGTCCTTATGTGTGAATGTGTCTTTTTGTCATAGGATTGCATTATTATCTTTGATTGGGGGAAACAATTAGCTTGAAGTCTCGATCAACTGATGTCCTCCTTATATCTGGCTGCATTAAGAAGTGTTTTGTTGAATTACAGCCATTAAATCAAACAATTTTCATCCACTGTAAAAGTACCCTGTACCCTTTACTATTTAGTCTTTAAGAAATTTTGCATCTCTACGTACTTCATCACCCTAAATCTTATGTTCATAACAACAGATTCCAATCTGTGACACAAAAGCTACTCATAGAACTGTACCTCTTTTTAGATATTATTTAAAGTTGGTTGTGAAGAGCGCATTATAGCTCACATGAAATGTTAATGGGGCCTCTCTATAGTCAAAAAAAAAAAAAAATCCCTGGCAGGGCTCCTATGATGTGCAGTTGGTCAAAGATTAATATATCTGTCAATAAGCCAGTTATAGGCAGTTGGTGTACTTTTGATTCATTCCAAGTAAGCTGGACATTCATTCAAGCGAAGAAAAACGCTTGTCATAAAACTCATTCTGTCTAGTTACCTGAGCCTTTTATTAACCTAAAATGCCCAAATGAAAAACCTTTCAGTGCTTAAAATCTGCTAGTGATCAAAAGCTGCTGAGTGAATGATACTTCTTCAGATTATTTCCCACAGATGTCAAGATAACAGGCTGGACAGATGAAGCAAGCAAGTCTTCATCTGCATTAACTTATAACCCATAGTCTTATAACTCACTTTGCTGGAATTAGAGATAAACACAGCAGCAATTGGAGTTTAGGAAGAACTATAAAATTAATGTGAAACATTTTCCACTCTTTTGTATTCAGTTTTCCTGATGCTGGGAGGAAAAAAAAAAAAAAGTTATAACTTTCAGCTTTCCTTCAGAATTATTAGGGAAGAACCAAGAATTTTTCTTTTTTTTTTTCTAAGTAAAAGTTAAATTTCTATTGTATAACTAGGAGAGAGTTGGACAGTAACAGCTAGGATTTTAAAAGCTATTGAACTTCTTGCTCAAGAAATGAAAAATTCAGTAAACCTGAGAAAGTTGGTCTGTTTCCTTCTTCTTGTCTTTAGGCTTTTAAAAGTATTTTATTCAAAGTATTACAAGCTCTGTTTGGAAAGATATAAATTATGTCATGGATTTAATGAGATATTATTTATAAATAAGCAAAGATATTTTTTATAGCAGAAGTAATTGATCATTCTAACATTATTTTAAAGATAAATTTATAATATATGTGTAGGAAACCAGAACCGTTACATCTAGAGTTAATTCATAAAAACAGGTAGTTAAGTAATTCACTAAAAGGGATTAAATTTTTTTCAAAGTGCTGTATTTAACTTCTGAGGCATTATTTCAGAATTATTGTGGTCATGGAAGAAGAATTTCAGAAAAAAGAAAACAGACGCCATCTGATGTGAAATCATCTCTAAATCAACAGTTTCGTAAGTTTTATATCCCATATGTTTTTTATGTAGTTGTTAAAACTGAGATTCAGTATTCTTCCTGTGCAAAGAGATTAATATTTATGAATTATGACTCAGATTAAGATTTATGTATTCCTTCCACAAAAGTAGGCTTACTGAATCACCATTTCTCCCCACCTGAATTACAGGTGCCTTTTACTTGGAAGGAAACTGAATTTATAAATATATATTGTGCAGTGGGCATACTAAAGTTCACACACACCTGGTGATGACTGTGTGGCAGTGAATGGCAATTACCATGTTTGTAAACAGGTTTTTCTCTCAGGAATAATTTTCCTTCCAAAAAGTGAACTTGAAATAACAATGACAAAAAAATCTTAAGAACTTTAATGTCATTTCATAGTTTTCTTTCTGCTCTGCTGTTGTTATTATTATTGTTGTTGTTGTAAAAAGTGGAGCTAAAATCCTGGACTTCTTAGTTCTAAGAAGCTACTTTTTCTTTCAGCTGATGATTTATGTGACTTTCTGGAGTTTCAAGTTCTTCAGCATTATTATCTAAATACCTGAGCTGGTTTATACTGCTCCAACTCAATAAAACACCTTTGATTTCGAAAAGAATGTTAGTGGGTAATAACAAAGGTTTAATAAGTTACATTTTGGTTTACAGCTGTTGAATTTATAAAGCTTGAAACCTCATATATTCCTTAGTTGTTTTCATTATTTATAATACATCTACACCCTTCAGTGTCCTGGGTTCAGCAGCAGCAGTCATTTTTCTCCTTCTCAGTAGCTGTTGCAGTGCTGTGGTTTTGACTTTCAGCCTGGGAACAGTGATGATAACACCTATGTTTTTAGTTGTTGTTCAGTAATGTTTACTCTGACCAAGGACTTTCAGAGTCTCATGCTCTGCCAGGGAGGAAGGGAAGCTGGGAGGAAGCTGAGACAGGACACCTGACCCAAACTAGCCAAAGAGGTATTCCATACCACAGCACATCATGCCCACTATATAAACTGGGGGCAGTTACCCGGAAGGGTTAGATCACTGGTCGGGTCAGGCTGGGTATCAGTCGGTGGGTGGTGAGTGGTTGTATTCTCTTCCCTTGTTCCCTTATCATTATTATTATGGGTGGTAGCAGTAGTGATTTGTGTTATACCTTAGTTACTGAACTGTTCTTATCTTAACCTGTGGGAGTTACACTGTTTCAATTCTTCTCTCCATCCCTCCAGGAGTGGGAGGAGGAAGGGGAGGGTAAGTGAGTGAGCGGCTGCGTGGTTCTGAGTTACCAGCTGGGCTTAAACTACAAGACTCAGAAAACTGGGAATCCAGTAAAGTAAAAAATATTAAGTATCCAACACCTGTGGAAATAAAGCCAGGTTAAAGCAAGTTAAGGCTTTTGAGAATCATAGGAATTCTAAAAAAAAAACAGTGTTATTTTTGCCATTTAGCTTTTTGATTATTCGTTAATAGCTGTGTAGGATACACAGTAGTCTTAGAAAATGCGTATTGCGTTAAAGTCCAGACCAACCTCTGAGTGTGTGGTTTTCTTTGCTTTTTTAAAATATAAATGTTTCACATATTTAAATGCTCTATGTCAACATTTAATAGTGAAAGATGGGCACTGTACTCCATGTTCATGAGCATTAATAAAATCAAAGTTCATTCACTATGATTAAATAAAAGTGAGTTTAAAAAAGTAATATTTGCAATGCAAATAATCACAGTACAGTATAGGCCGTTTCAAAATACTGCTCTTTCCTTTGTTTTTTAAACAATGGAGGCTGTAGCTTTCACAACCCTGATATCTTTTTGTGAACTATTAACATGTTGCCATGGCCAACTAGTAGGAATCAAGAGTAAGAAGTGGAATTTGAGTAGTCATTCTAAATACCATGTGAGTACTTCAATTAGGTCTGAAATACTGTGAGTCAGAATTCAACTGTCTATAATTGGTAGTGAAATTCAAATATTTCAGGGTCTGACTCTTGCAAATTATCTTTGTATGCAATATAGTTCTTTAATACAGCTTTTTATCTGTGTAAGACATTCTAGTTCACAATATGTATTAGAACACTGAATAATAAAAAGTAACTAAACATTTACTAAGTTTTCTAAAATAATGTTTTTCTATTAAAGCTTTTTTTCTTCCCCTCATTACTGAGACTATAAATTAAAATGGGATAATAAGTTTTTAAAATAAAATTGATTTACTATCATGAAATTCTTCAGATTTGTTTGCCTGTGGAAGATCTTCTGTAATCTATTTCCTGTACAAAATTCTACTTCAATATGTAGTCCCTCATAGTCACAGTATCCCTTTGAATACATGAAATAAGGTAAAGAATATGAGTATATAAACTGTCTGGAAAAACCAACTCAGTCATGCCATTTATTGCATTTGGAAAGCTGACTATCATAACAGAATTTTTGTATCTGAAAGTTATTGATTATCTGATCAATATTTAGCAATTAATGCACATTGGCTTATTTTTTTTTTTTCTCACAGTTTTTTTTTGCAGTAAATTGGACAGAGAATTTGCCTATATAAAAGAGTAAGTAATCTCATTGCTGTTGTATCAGATAAATATATGGATATAAAGGCTATAATTTTATTTGGCACAGGAGATGAATTAAATGCATGTGGAATCCTAACTACCACATTAAAAAACAATAAAAAAATTAAAAGAAGCATCAACAGCATTTTAAGGTATCTGGGTCATCTAAATTTATTATGGATATAGTCTCAGAAAGCCTAACAGATCAGGTTCAGAAGAAGATTTAGGTAAAGAAATACATAGTTTCAGGATACCAGTGAACCAATTGGTTCATGATACCAGTTTCAAGATACTAATGAAATATACAGTAATAAAGATTTTCAGTGTTATAACTGAAGTTATTAATATCTTTTAATACCCACTGATTCAACATACATTCCAAAGTCCTATTCTGAATGTAATTTATAGGTATTTATATAATGTACCTATGGTGACAGTGTGTCAGTGTCACATCTGGATCTGCTTTTTTTTGAGTCTGGAATATTACCTTTTATGCTACGACATAGAGAAGCAGAAATATGAAATTGGATTCCACCCCCCTCCTTACACTCCTTAAAATATCATGCTTCTTGATATTATTGCTATAGCAGTTCATATAGTTGAAAGTCACAGTAAGTTGCTGTGATTTCAGTTTTTTTCTTGGGTCACATAGTTGCAGAACCTGTCCAGTTTAGACAATCATTAATATAGCCTTAAACATCTTAATGGATAAGAACTGAAAAGGGCATATTTCAAAGCACCAGTGAAAAGGAACTTGGTATAAATTTGGACACTTAGTCCTGAAAGCACCTCAACTACTGTGCTCAGTTCTGGGTCTCTCATTAAAAGAGCGATACTGAGTTGTTGAGGCAAGTTCAGAGAAGGGCAGAAAAGCTAGTGAAGGGTGTAAAGAACAACTCTTATGAGGAATGGCTGAGGGAGCTGCAGTTTTTTAGTCTGGAGATGAGAGGGCTCAAGGAGGCTTATCACTCTCTACAGCTACCTGAAAGGAGGATGGAGCAAGGAGGTGGCTGCTCTCTTCTCCCAAGAAACAAGTGATAGGACAAGAGGTAATCTCCTCAAGCTGTGCCAGGGGAGGTTTAAGACTGGATATTAGGAACAGGGCAGTTAGGCTGTGGAACAGGCTTGCCAGGGAAGTGGTGGCAACACTGTTCCTGGAAGCGTTCAAAAACCACATGCCCTTAGACATGGTTTAGTGGTAGACTTGGCAACCCTTGGGTAACGGTTGGACTCAATGATCTTAAAGGTCTTTTCAAACCTAGTTGATTCTATAATTCTATTCCTTCCCTAGGTATATATTCTTTTCCTAGGTATATATGCATTTATTATATTGAAAGTAGGAGAACTTGCACAGGTTCTTATGAAAAAAATTGTTTAATTCACACTGTACAAACACCCAAGGAGGAGACAAATTATTCATATTCCTTGCTAGCAGTAATTAGGTACATTGTCTGCTTAATGCAAACATACTTAACTGTATGAACTGGAAATAAATAGTCAAATGTTAATCAGTTTTCAAGCCTGTTTAATGTTCAATTCCTTTTTTCTTTATACAATACAGGAGGTTAAAGAATATCCCCATTCTTACTAAGGAACCTGCCTATTAAAACACTGTGCAAACATTTTTTATTTAGCCTCTTTTTCATTCAATCTCATTTATAGGGTCGTCACTCTTCCTCTATGAGGTTGGCATGTCTTCAAACATAGCAAAGTTTATTTTTTCCATCATTTCGATACTTATCCCCTTTTTAGAAAGACAAAGTTCTTCACAGAAGAATTTGAAGACCAATATTTTCATTAGGTAAAGAAGTTACCTATTTTACCCTCAGATTAAAATTATAAAAAAAAGAAGCTGATGATTATGAAAAATACAGAACAGGTTGTTTTATTTTTTTTTATTTTTTTTTATTTTTTTACAGAATTAGTTAGTGGCTCTCTTTATTCAAATGGATCAGTGTTTTACCTTACTCAAGACTTCTGGACCTGGAAATTTAGGTGGAGCTTGATTCTGATGTATGCTATTTACCAGTATTTATGTGAAAAGCTGTTTCTCATGCTACATAATCCACAACCTACAGCATAGAAAAGCTCTGCATTTTCTCACTTTTACTCTTTGATATTCTCCCCCAGCCTACAGTGGGGGGAGTAAGCTAGTGGCTTCATGGTGCTTAGTTGCCTGCTGGGGTTAAACCATGACTATATCTCTTACAGATCGGTCTTGTACCAGTACACGAAAGCCACCACTGTTGTTCTACACTAGCTGAAACTACTATTATTCATTATTTTGGGTGAACATGTAATATAGCTGAACACAAGTTTTGGCTATTCCCAGTTGCAGCCTTATCCCTCATTGGCTCCAGAACATAACAACTATCCATGTAGCATATAGCCATTATTTCCCTCCATCTCAGTGACCTCTCTGAAGTACAAATTGAGTAAAGATTAGGGTACAGCTGACTCACATTTTAGCAATTGAGAAACTGTATTTAGTGTTCTGGACATGCACTTTGACCATTACAATCCTAAATTAAGCACTAACTGTCATTACTGGTTGTTGCCAATATTTGGAATTTGAAAGTAAGTGCAGAACTGGTCTTTAAGTGAAAAAGATAAATTCAGCGTCTTTTGTTTCCTTCAAATTAAGCTTTAATATTTACTACAAGTTATTCAGGACCAGTCTGTCATATTGATCCCACAGCTTTTAAAAGCATTTTGCACTGACTGTAGTACATTGATTGTAAAGGAGATTTTTATTTGTGAATGTCTTTGGCTTCTTTAACTAATTATAAATAATAAAGGCAATTAAAGAAAAAGAGAAAAATTAATTCTGAGTAGTAGCATCAAAGAAAGATAAAATGCATGCAAAATGAGTAGACATCAAACTTTTTATGAATGTATACATGCAACATACAGAAAGAAAAGTACTACTAACAAGAAAACTCGGTTCCTACTGAACAAAAGAAACTTATTTTCTGAAATCTCTTACATTGAAATACTGTTCCTTAACTAAAGCAAGTATTATATTAGTGAAATATTGAAGCCTCCAAGGATTATTCTGGCAGATTATCCAGTTCCCAGAACAATCCCCCAAACTCAATAGCCTTGTTTAGTTTTAGGCTTCTAATTAAAGCAAAGAATTTAGCATTGTACATTCTTTCTACAGTCAGTGGAGACCAGAAGGAGCTTGTAGTGAGCTGAATAACCTCTGCAAGGGACATATTTTCATATTTTCTTCCTCCATTAACCATATTGAGCATAGGATGAGAATTTTCCTTTCTTAAGCCTCTATTTTCAGTGCTTAATATTAGGCATTGTGTCTTCACACGGAAAATAAATACAAGGAATAAAGTAGTGAGCATGGTACAAAGATCCACTCTCATCAGAAATTTCTTAGTATCGTTTCACTCATTCTAATTTTTTTTTAATTTTTTTTTTGTTAAAAGTACATCTTTTTTTTTCCTATTTGCTGAGGAGTCTTTCTGATTACATGTCCAAACTATATAAACATTTAAAAACTAAAGAAAAGATGGTTAGAAACTTGTTACATTAGTGACAGCATGAATAAATAAATATATAAATCAAAATTCTTTACAGGTTCTATCCAGCCCTCTTTAAATCCTTTCCTTAATGCTTCCAGGTGTTTTTATAACTACAGAGCTTGCTGTTGGCTGAACAGACTGGTTAAGTAAACCTCTTACTGTAAAAAAGTAGTCAGTGACTTTGTTGCTATGTACTAAAAAAAAAAGGCCTTCTAACTTTTTCCTAGGATTGCATTCATTAATGATAAACCTACAGATTTTCCTTTACAAAAATATATTAAGAATTGAATGGTATTAGCTAAGACTTTGTGTTCTATTAAACAATATTTTAACATGGATTGTATATAATGATTGCGTTGTTTACAAACTATGTTATATGATTCAGAAGCTCTTGCTACTTAAGTGCATTGATCAGAAAAATTTCAGAAAAATCTCATTTACATTCCATGTTTCAGGCAAAAGTACCTTAAATGTTAGAATATGAAGAGGTCATAATAACAGGGCTTTGTCACTTTGTAGTAGCAGGTCAAAATCCAACTTATTAGGTCCAATTCTGGCACAGAAAATTTGGATTTATGATTTTATGACATAGCATCTAAATGACAACTTACAAAACACTCCAAATAAAAGACTTTCCAATACTTTTGAATTCCCAGTTATTGTCTGAAACTGAAACACTCTTCAGCCAAGAAAGTAGGATCAGCAAACCACAACAAACCATCAGCCAGCAAAAGGGATCCTGGCTCTGTAGCCTTATTTTTACATATTCAGCTGAGAGCAGAGACCTGAGGTTTCCCCTTTATTTGGCTGTGCCTACACTTGTGAGCAAAATGGTTTGATATAAATGAGCTTTTAGAGCAAAACAGGTGAGCTAACTATAAACATTTCAGTAGATTTTACATCAGGCAGGATGTAGCCTAGAGAATGGACCAAATACTCACAAGCTACTCTCCTCTTCCAGTCCAGTTTAACCCCCAAATTAATCTAATTCAGGAGCTTTATAACACTGCACAATACACCCCAATGTGTGGTAAATGGAAGAATTAAAAAACATTCCTGATCGTATTAAAAAGCTAATGCAGAAGATCATTTATATTTTCATAATAGAGAGTTAATGAATAAAAAAAGATAAATAATACAAGGGACAAATGCCATAATGCTTTTTTCCAAGACGTAGTACAGAAAGCGGCTTCAAGACAGTAAAACTCTTTCACAGCGATAGTTATCTACAGCTCCGGAAGAGACTCATGCACCCATGTAGGTGAGTATACCCTACTATTTAACAGGTTACTAACTGTATAAACACTGGTCTCATATGTGATTTGGGGATATCAGGACTGAGGCATACTGCCTTGGTTAAATTTCTGCTTTAACATATCAACTAATGTGTATGAATGACACATAAGGTCAGACGTCTATGGACTAGTCTCTGTCCTGGGTTCAGCAGTAGCAGTGATTTTTCTCCTCCTTGGTAGCTGGTGCAGTGAAGTGTTTTGACTTTCGGCCTGGGAACAGAGCTGATAACAGTGATGTTTTGGTTTGGCCAAGGACTTTGTGAGCCTCATGCTCTGCCAGGGAGGAGGGGAAGCCAGGAGGAAGCAGAGACAGGACACCTGACCCAAACTGACCAAAGAGCTATTCCATACCACAGCACATCGTGCCCAGGATGTAACTGGGAGTTAGCCGGAAGGGCTGGGAGACTGCGGGGTTGGAGGAGGTATGGGTCAGAGCTTGGTCAGGCTTGAGGGGTGAGTTATCAGTTGGCTGGTGGTGAGGTGTTGTATTCTCTTCCCTTGTTATTTCCTTTATCATTATTATCATTGGTGGTAGCAGTAGTGATTTGTGTCATACTTTAGTTACTAAACTGTTCTTATCTCAACCCATGGGAGTTGCATTCTTTTCGATTCTCCTCTCTGTCCCTCTGGGAGTAGGGGGAGGGAAAGAAGGGGGGAAGTGAGTGAACGAATTACCTAACTGGGTTTAAACCACGACAGTCTCCCACTGAAATTTCAGCCAAAGAGCTTTGCAGGACCAGATCCCTGAAGACCGATAGTCTGGCACAATCAGTTAAAAAGTACATGCTTTACTATGTACAGAGAACCTGGCAAAATTATACTTAGGCCTTCTTTAAAGCAGCAACCTACCACACAATTTGCTGCAAAGGTAGCACCAGATAAAACACATTTCTGTATTATAGCCTACAGTTCACAGTGGTATTCAGTATGAACAGAGACTATTAGTTGAGTTTTCTTGTTGTTTAAATTATTCATATTTCAATTTTAAGGGATTTTTTAAAATGCTGTTGAAATCTTCCTGCCCTGGAGCAAGTTTCATAATACTGTAAGTTAGTACACTTGCCTGTCATATTCATAGGGCCTGGATTTAAATCTGGCTTGGGTCTCATGTGAAATTAGCTTAATGATCTCAGACTAGTCCTTAGTATGCATTTGTCCATATCACAAAACTACTATCGTACATAATTTGGCAGTAGAGTGCAATTGTAGAGTACTATTCCCCAAGGAACCAGGAAATGGAATTGAAAGGACATTTCAAAGCAGGTTTGCTTTTGGCAATGATAGTTAGATCAAGCCAAAACAAATGATTTCTTAATTTCATAAGAATCATTATTTAATAAATTAGTTAACACAATGAAGTTGTCTAAATAAATAATTTCTCATGTCTCAATAGATGAAATAGCAGGAAAGTATAGTTTTACAGTACTGTGCCATTTTGGGCACTAACAGTCCAAGATGCACTTTGATTCATCTAATAGAAATAGACAAAAGTTGCTGTAAGGAGTGATTGTATCAGAAACCAACACTTTGTTTGTTTTCAAGTATGATAATAATTAGAATATAAGACAACAAGGCAAGCTGCAATTAGAGGTTCAAATGAAAACATCATCAACAACATTCAACTGTACTCAGTAAAATTCAGTTACATAATTTGGTGGTTTTTATGTGACCAGCTTTATCTAGTATAATAATGATAAAAGAAAAAGGAAAAAAAAGTAGAAGGAAAAAATTGTCAAATAAATTATTTGGTGTAAATTATTCCATTAGTTGTACTAATAATGCAAAGAATGTGGTTAATGTCCAATATTGCATTCCTTACATTTTTGAGACTAAGAGTCACTGAAATTCCACTAACTTAAACGTAATCAAGAGGAAAAGAAGGTAGTGTTTCTGTTTATATAAGCAAATGAACATTCCTAATTGATCCGAGCATTTTTAGGATAATCATAGAATCATAGAATAGTTAGGGTTGGAAAGGACCTTAAGATCATCTAGTTCCAACCCCCCTCCCATGGGCAGGGACACCTCAAATAAAACCATGCCACCTAAGGCTCTGTCCAACCTGGCCTTGAACACCACCAGGGATGGAGCATTCACAACTTCCCTGGGAAACCCATTCCAGTGCCTCACCAGCCTTACAGTAAAGAATTTCCTCCTTATATCCAATCTAAACTTCCCCTGTTTAAGTTTTAACCTGTTACCCCTTGTCCTGTCACTACAGTCTCTAATGAAGAGTCCCTCTCCAGCATCCTTGTAGGCCTGCCTTCAGATACTGGAAGGCTGCTATGAGGTCTCCATGCAGCCTTCTCTTCTCCAGGCTGAACAGACCCAACTTTCTCAGCCTATCTTCATACAGGAGGTGCTCCCCACCCGATCATCCTTGTGGCCCTCCTCTGTACTTGTTCCAACAGTTCCGTGTCCTTTTTATGTTGAGGACACCGGAACTGCACACGATACTCCAAGTTAGGTCTCATAATAGACTAGTTGTTCAGCAATGTCACAAAAAGATTCTTCAGAAAAGTTAGTTCATTAGTAGTGTAAGAAAGGTAAGACAGCACAGCAATATAAAGTAAAACTTGGGCTGGAAGATGCTTTGGGAAAAGCATCCTGTCTTCTTTAATACCTATCACTACATAGGCATGTTCCATAAAAAGTATTGATCAGGATCAAATCCTTCAGATTTATGCATGAGTGAAACTGTAAGTTTTGCCTCACAACTGCCTTTGAGTCCTGTGTCATAGAGATGAGTCCTGGTACATATGCATACATACATATATGTATGTATTTACATACACACACACATTATACAAATATTCAAAATTAAAGCTAATTACTTGAATGAGGAAACATTCCTTCAATTAGGTTTTAACAGATTAAGTATTTGACAAGCAAGATTTCCAGATCACAGCCTTGCCCTTTGTGTGGCTTAAGATTGTTCTGTTTTAGTTTTAATATTTTGGTTTATTAAACTTTCAAGTTGAAAAAACAAAATCAAAATACAACAACATACAGGAACATAAGGGAGTAACCACAAAACTGAATAATCAAGAAATCAATACACAATTCAGTATTTCTTTGGTGTTCAAATGACCTTCCTAAATTAGAAGCTGATACAGTATACGCAATACAGAATTTTTAGCTAGCTGATGTACCAAGTAAATCAGTAAATCTGAGTAGGCTGGTAAATTTTGATTTAACCTTAACTGGTTTGATAGGTTAACTCTAAAGATCATTGAATCAGTCAGACATTAATTCAGCAAAAGCTAAATAAAAGACAGCACTTAGAAAGTAATATGCATGCAGAGAAAATATTACTGAGTTGTGGGAGGTAGGTGGTAAGAGGATGCCATGTAATGATGTTCCTTTCCAAAATCTGTGATATAACCTCCTACTGCTGAAGACTGAAGTCAGGTAATACGTAAGGAAAGCCAACAATACTTTTTTTTTTAATTATTATTATTCAATAGAAATATCATCTAGCTCAGAGTTCATGAGAACAGCTAGAAAAATCTTCTAAGTCTGGGTCTGAGGAAATAGGGAAGTAATATAGCAATCCCACCTTTGTCCAGCCACAAGAACGGACCAGCCTCACCAGAGCAAGCTGAACTTGATCAGGTCTGAGAAATGCGCAAACACAGAGTTACCGCAAGAAAGGGTGAAAGGGGAAGTTACAGATTCTTTTTTTGTGGCAAACCACCAGTCTTTTTATGAGAGGTGCTTTATATGCAGTGGTATGCTGTTGGTGTGTAAATATACAACAGTTGGGAACTGATTTTTGTGACTGGGGTCAAAAATGTCTGCCAGTATGGAATGAATCTTCTCCTCTCACACCATCCACCTGAAGCAATCTTGTTAGGGTCACTCTTCGGAGCAGTTTTGCTGCCTCTTTGCTTACGTATTCCAGCTGAAATCCAGCATGGCTATTATTCTTTAGCTGGGCAAAATATTAAAGATTCAGCTCAAGGAGTCTGAGGCTCTGTAAATTGCTGACTGCCTTTGGCATGCAGGCACTCTCAGTTCTTCACAGAACAAACTCAACTCCCCCAGAAGTATAAATGAAATCACCCCATGTACACAGTCTGTGATTCACTCTATGTTTCAGCTCTTTAAATGAGTCGGTGCTCTTAAAACACAAAAATAATCTTTCTGAGATGTTGGCAATAGATTTTTCTGGGATAAAGGGTAGCACTTAGAATCCATGTTCACCTTTTATCTGCCCTCTTCGTGCAGGTTGCGTTGATGAAGTCTGCAAAGCAGCTGAATTGAAAGTAGACTTGATAATTTGCATCTTGCTCTCTTACCTATCATTATAGTTCATCATTATCTTCTAAAAGATTTTCCATTGCTTCTGAAACAAGTGAAGTCAGCACTCTCTCTCTCTCTCTCTTTAGGAAGCAGTACAGCTGTCAGTATGCCAATCTACCCACAAAATCTTACATCCATTTAGCAGTTTGGAGGAAAAATTAAATGGATTTAGCTGTATTTGATCAAATTTAAGTTTATTTTTATGTTACTCCAAATCATTAAGAACTTGAGCAATTAATGAGTAAATGGAAAATATCACTTAAACCTGGTGTTATATGAAATTAATCATGAGTATTATCAGAATTTCTAAGGACATTACATTCATTATCAGGTCTAGGAGTACTTACGGTTATCCCTTTTTTTTGTTTTGCCTTCTCAAGCCAATCAAATATTTTAGCACATAGGGTGTTTCAGAAAATAGAGTAAGCAGAGGCAAAAATGATTACCTATGATGTATCTCTTGGCACAGGATGCCTGAGTACAAACCATGGCTGCAAGCTACTCTACCCTAAAAGTTCATTGATTATGTAATCAATTTCAATAGAGATTGATTGTATAAGTAATATGCCCCCAAACCTGCCATTTACAACTTTTCTTCAGTATCTCTTAAAATTAAACTAAATATAAGTCATAAGATAGCATTCAATCAAGGATGGTGAGACAGCTGGCAAAAGTGCTCTCTGAGCCACTTTCAATGATTTATCAGTAATCCTAGAAAACTGGGGAGGTCCCAGCTGACTGGAAGTTAACAAATGCAACATCTGTTTAAAAGAAAGGCCAGAAGCAGGATCTGAGGAACTACAGGCCTGTCATTTTGACCTCAGTTCCAGGGAAGGTTATGGAGCAGATCATTCTGAATGCCATCATGTGGCACATGCAGTACAACCAGACAACCAGGCCCAGTCAGCATGGGTTTATGAAAAGCAGGTCCTGCTTGATCAACCTGATCTCATTTTATGACAAGGTGACTGGCTTAGTGGATGACGGAAAGGTTGTGGATGTTATCTACCAAGACTGTAGTAAAGATTTTGACACCATTTCCTACCACATTCTCCTGGAGATACTGGCTGCTCATGGCTTGGATGGGTGTACTCTTCAGTGGGTAAAAAAATTGGATGGATTTCTGGGCCCAAAAAGTTGTGGTAAATGGAATTAAATCCAGTAGGCAGCTGGTCACAAGTGGTGTTCCCCAGGGCTCAGTACTGGTGCCAGTTCTGTTTCTCATTTTTATCTGTGATCTAGATGAAGGGATCAAGTGCACCCTTAGTAAGTTTGCAGATGACGTCATGTTCGGTGGGAGTGTTGATCTGCTTAAGGGCTGGAAGGTTCTACAGAGAGATCTGGACAGGCTGGATGAATGGGCCAAGACCAATTGTATGAGGTTCAAGAAGGCTCAGTGCTGAGTCCTGCACCTGGGTCACAATAAACTCAATGCAGCACTACAAGCTTGGGGAAGCTGGAAAGCTGCCTGGTGGAAAAGGACCTGGGGGTGTTGGCTGATGGCCAACTGAATACAGGCAGGCAGTGTGCCCAGGTGGCCAAGAAAGCCAACAGCATTGTGGCTTGTATCAGAAACAGTGCGGCCAGCAGGACTAAGGAAGTGATTGTCCCCCTCACTACAAGAAAGACATTGAGGTGCTTGAGTGTGTGCAAAGAAAGGCAAGGAAACTGGTGAAGGGTCTGGAGCACAAGTTTTATGAGGACCAGCTGAGAGAACTGTTGTTCAGCCTGGAGAAAAGAAGGCTCAGGAGGGACCTTATCACACTCTACAACTACCTGGAAGAGGTTGCAGTGAGGTGAGTGTCAGTCTCTTCTCCCAACAACGGTAGAACAAGAAGAAATGGCCTCAAGTTGCACCAGTGGAGGTTTAGATTGGAAATTAGGAAAAAAATCTTCATTAAAAGGGTTGTCAAACATTGGAACAGGCTGCCCAGGGAAGTGGTGGAGTCGTCATCCCTGAAGGTATTTGAAAGACATGTCAATGTGTTGCTTAGGATCATGGTTTAGTGTTAGATTTGGCAGTGTTAGTTGGACTGGCAGAGGACTTGGCAGTTTATGGTTGGACTTAATGATCTTAAATGGACTTAATGGTCTTTTCTAACCTAAACAATTTTATGATTCTATGATTTAGAAGGCCAAACATGCATGTCATTGCTCTGCAATGGCCACTTCCACGTAGCTGATTTGGGCTATAACCCAGATCTGACATGGTAATGTTTACTGTAGCTAAGGAAGAGAAAAAGGTGAAAGGTTCACATTTTCACTAAAGTATTCTTTCTCCTCTGAGTCACTGTTCTTCCTACTTTAAGTGTAAAAAGTTACTGTCGCGGTTTAAACCCAGCCAGACAGCTTGTTCACTCACTTCCCCCCCCTTCTTGCCCTCCCCCTACTCCTGGAGGGATGGAGAGAATCGTAAAGAATGCAACTCCCCCCGGGTTGAGATAAGAACAGTTTAGTAACTAAGGTATAACACAAATCACTACTGCTACCACCAATAATAACAATGATAAAGGAAATAACAAGGGAAGAAAATACATCACCTCACCACCAGCCAACCGATAACTCACCCCCCCCAGCCAAACCAAGCACCGACCGATACCTCCTCCAACCCTGCAGTCCCAGCCCTTCTGGTTAACTCTCCGTTACATCCTGGGCACAACGTGCTGTGGTATGGAATATTTCTTTGGTCAGTTTGGGTCAGGTGTCTTGTCTCTGCTTCCTCCCAGCCTCCCCTCCTCCCTGGCAGAGCATGAGGCTCACAAAGTCCTTGGCCAAACCAAAACATCATTGTTATCAGCTCTCTTCCCAGGCTGAAAGCGAAAACACAGCACTGCACCAGCTACCAAGAAGGAGAAAAATGACTGCTATTGCTGAACCCAGGACAGTTACATAAACTAGTACTGAAATTCCAGCAATGAAATTTTAAAATTACAGACTTAGCTTGAATTTTTAGAGATAAATTATAAATGTTACAACAGATTTTGAGGAGCTGCTAGTATCCAGTATTTTTTTTCACATATTTTTCAATAAATAGTAATAATTAATATTTAGGATGTAAGTCTAAGCCTGAAAGATCTCAAAGCAAAAAAATACAACAAAACAACAACAATGATCTTGATTAGATAGGCAGCTGGCACAGAAGATGTAATAGCCTTGTGAAGAAATAAAGTGTTTAGAGATATGACAGCAGAAATCCTAATGGCTATGAAAATGTAGTGACTTTTTCAGACATGGCTTACTTATAGCAGACAGTATCTTTATTGTCAGATCTTTGGACTTGGACTTCTGCCATATACCTGTATTGGAATAACCTAATAACCTGTTTGCCATAAGAGGATTAAAGACAATGATTTCTGTTCCTGTGGTATTTGGCACTTACAGTTCGTGTAGCATTTATGTATTCTAAAGCTGAACTCCAGTGTAGCAAGATGATGGATATCTCTTCTTAGGTGGCTCAAAATTTCTGAGACAATAGTTTAAACTTTAAAGAACTCGTTGTTCATCCTTAAAAATTCTGGCATAATTCACAACCACTTTTAGACAGAAGCCAGGGTTTAAATAAGCCAAAGAAAAACATGAACTGTTAATAGCAAAAAACTGAATTTGCCATATCCATGAAAATG
Source organism: Pezoporus wallicus (assembly GCF_028554395.1). Lineage (NCBI taxonomy): Eukaryota > Metazoa > Chordata > Aves > Psittaciformes > Psittacidae > Pezoporus > Pezoporus wallicus. The sequence continues at coordinate 763,573 of NW_026636227.1, read as the reverse complement.
AAGAAAAACTGCAAATTGCTTTCTGGTCTATTCAACAAACTCATTATAATCAACCATACTACTCACTTCTTGCAAGCAGCGAAAAAGTCTAATGAAATATTATGCCCCACAGAGGCAGAACTTTCACAGACACCCAGTAGAGAGAAGGGAGAGTAGAAGGACATCACTGATAGTTGTCAGGACTACTGATTCTTCCATAAAACTGGAGAACAAAGAAGAGGCAAGAAACATTTTCGCTATCAGATACTTATTTAACAATTCTAGCAAAGAGCAATTCTCATTCACGTCACCTGTTTCTGCTGCGAGAGTGGCTCTAACAATGCAGCCATGGGGAGGCACGTTTTGATCAAGTCTGCTGCTTTCCTTTTCAAAGCAAACAAGATAATGTGGCTGTGGAACAGCACCTTTTAATCAGATCAGCAGGGTTCCATTGAAATGAAGTACAATGCAGCTGTAAGTTAGTATTTCCCTAAAACAGGTGTGCACTTCTCCCTTTGATACTGTGAACATAGCCCTCATCCCTGCATCCCAAACTAGGCTTCAGCAGAACTGTGCTCAGCATTGCCTTTTTGCCCTTTTGTCACATTTTTTTTCTGTTCAGAGACTTACATATGTGCCAAAAATACCTTTAACTAGAATATCAGCTTGGGTGGGGTTTTTTTGCAAAATGGGAAAACAAGTTGAAAGTTAAATCAATTCATTGCCTCATTTGCCCTTATAGTTTGTTTCACCTTTAAGATTGAACTTAAGAGAAAACACAGTAGAAGACTGTTTTCAGAAGATGATCAGAAGTAGGTAACTGGGGAAAAAAATGGACTGATGTTAACGCTTACACAGGCCTATACTCTCTGTTGCTTGTTAGTAAATGCTGTACTGTTAGCTGTGTTTCTCCTCTCCCTTTCATGCAGACTTCATAACAGATTAATTAGCTGTAGCTGATGCAGTTGTGGACAGTATAATGATCACAGAGTATAGCTCACAGTTTCTGGAAGTCTGCCTAGGAATAAAAAGCAGTAGTTACTGAGAGAAAAGCAAGAAAAATCAAGAGATGTCTACCAGGTTGAATGCAGAGGGGAAAAAGGAAGAATTGCCACAGTCTTAGTCTCTTAGAGCATCTCTTTGAGATGCCTTTTTAGGGAATGGAAACAGGATGGACCTTTCAGATGTTGTGGGGCTAAACTCATGACATGAAAACCTCTTCTGCTGATTTGTCTTGCGCAAGGAAGTTTCACCCAAGGCATCTCTCCATGTTTGCAGAGGATGACTTACTGCACAGCTGGTGATTCCTGCAGTCCTTCAGGTACAAAACACAAGACTAGTACCAGCAAGACAAGCTGAGGCTTGGAACTGCAGAATCAAAGGAGTAGGAACCAGTGTGTACTATTTCCACTGTCGTATGAAGGACAGATCAATAATTTCTCATCTCTATAGAATGACAAACACCTTGCAACAGCCTCGACTGAGTTTCACACCCCCAGCAGCAGAAAATGGTTCTTTATGTAAGGAATTTATCAATGTGAGATTTTTATCCAGAGAGCTATAAACTCTAGCTGTGCTTCCATATAAATTTATGGACAAAAGTTTAGAGACTAATAGAATGGAAAACATGAGTGTCTCAAATTAGAGATTTGGCCTTCACAGCTAGGATTTCAGAAAAATCTCTATTCAACAAGCACAGCAATGGCATATAACATACTCTTGTACCAGGTACTCATCATCTCATTAAATAGAAACATAAAATGAACAAGCTATTGCAAAAAAAGTAAGGAAATAAGTCAGTTGTGTGCAGTCATTGTAATATGTTGGGTTTTTTTTTCAATTAGTCATGGAGATTATTGAAAAACCGAGAAGTAGAACAGAGTCAGAGAAAATATAACATAGTTGAATGGTTGTTTCTTCCTTTCTTTACCAGTACCAGGTGAAGGAACACTAGAGGTGGATATCAGTGATGCCTTCTTGAGAAATTGGTGGATTATACAATCTTTGGAGCCAGGAAAGTTGACAGATACACTACTGCTCATAAAAAAATTTCAGTTAAATGGAAGGATCTGTTGAACATATTTTATTAAAAGAGGCAAGAAGGCATGGGATTGTAACAGCTTAGAAACTTGTATTAGATAGTGGCTCCTTCAGCCCACACATGGGATCTTAGCCTCATCCAGATATTCCATAAAGGGGGATACCTAACTTGAGATACCAGCTCAATATACCCAAAGAGACCCACAGGTAATATCTGTCAGTTTTAACCCTCTGTTTGCCTTGAAGCAGGATTTAGAAAATACTTATTTCTTTTGAAGCATGTATTAGAATTTTGTACATTGCATTAACCTTATTCCTCAGGAATTTTTATTTTTTTTTATTAAGATTTTACATCCTCTTTTTTTTTTATTCTTTTATTAGACACATGGTTTACTTCGTTTTCTCTGCACCTCTGAGGCTTGAAAGCTATGACAGCTATTTGAAGCTTCTCTCTCAATGTAAAAGATTTTATGGCACAAGAGAAACTCAAAATGAAAAATATTTAGCAGAAGATATCTAAAAGATAACAGAAGGGAAGAAAAATAGGTAAAATTAAATGTAAAATACATGAGGCTCCAAATCAGCCTTATTCCTGAAAAGAAAATATAAGTTTGGTTAAAGAAAGGAGCTACTTATAATCAAACAAAAGGGGAATGATTTATCTGATTGAGCTTCATACAGTAGTTTCAGATTGTAACTCTAGTCTCTTACAGATAATAGGAAGAAACAGGCAACTCTGGAGGGCAATACATCTAGCATTATTTTAAGTGCATATATCCAGATGAAATGAATTGCCATTTTTTCTGTGCAGATTTTTCTTAATCAATTATAAAGGAAGTCTGGAGGGCTAGCTCAGATTTAGGTGTCTAATTTTTAAGTGCCTACATTAGGACAGATAAATTGTGTTAAAACAATTCAAATATCTTAATGACAAAATGAAGTAGAAAATCTAGTAGAAGACACTTCCAGAATATGCTTTAGAAAATAATAAACTGGGCAGATATGTAGACTAAAGCACACTGACACTGATAGTCTGATTCAAAATCCACTGTAACCAGTGAGAAGATTTGAAATAGCATTGGCTTCAGGTAAATGACAAGTAGAACTCTTACGTATTTCAAAAGACACTAGGAAACAACCTTTCAACTCCCAGTAGAAATTAGTGCTGAGTCCTTCTAGACTTAGTACTTGTATAAGAACTTGTATTTCTACTCTTTTGTTCCCTTCTCCTCCCCATTCATAGACAGATTGTCTGCCATCTACCCTTTATACATCCATTGCTTTATACATTTTGGCTGTTCCTACTCAACCACATTATACCTTGTTTTCTTGCTTCTTCCTTCTTATTTGTTATTTTAAAATACTATTTTGTTTTTGTTCTTTTTCTTTTGTTTGTTTCCTAATTTCCAAATCAATTTAGGGGAAAACAAATAATTTTAGCCTTGGATTTACTCCAACAGTTCCATCATCTCTTAATCATATAATTTCACTATGGCCTTTATCTCACTTTTTTTTTTTTTTATCTATGCAGTAAACAGCCTTCACATAGTTGCACACACCATGCAGGAACAGAGAGTTTTTAAATTTTGTCATTTATGCAGTCACTAGGTTTTTCACTTTAAATATGAAAATAACAGATATTTCAAGCATGTCTTTAAAATCAAGCTACTTTCAGGACTTGTTTTAGTACTCTGAAGCTAACTCCACTGCATCCAAAGACTCTTTGCAGTAAAATTTGACAAGGACAGACTATCCTCGTACACAAACACAGACACCCAGATGTGAACCTTTTTGTCCCTCCAAAAAACAAACCTACACTGCAATGGGACCAAGTGGGCAAAGAAATCATGGAATGTAATTTATTTCTAGGGGAGAGTCCAAAAGATGTGCACACATTAGTCTATTAGCTGCACCACAATAAATCATCTGCTCACAGCAATAAAGCAAGGGAGCTTTTCAAATACCTACCACTGCTTTATAAATTTCTATAGGATTTTCAGAAAACACTAAACAGTTAATTTCCAATAAAATTCTACTTTCTACACCCTCCCTCAACTTTTTCTAAATGATTTCTTTTCATAACAGAAAAATGTGCTCACAGCTGAAACATAGTCATTTCCTCATTTTTTCAGAAGTCTGCTTAATTTTATGATAGCAGCATGAACAATAAATATACTTCCTACACACGTGCTCTAGTGTATCTAATCTTTTTATAGCTAATGGACTGGTCCCAGTATTCTAACACATGGGGAGCAAAGGGCAGATCCACCACTATGTCACAGTTTTGCACACTGGTAACATAAGGTAGGCCAGATATATCCATAGAAGTGCATTTTGAATTACAAGGATGTGATAAGAAATGTAGGTTTTCAAAAGCAAATGCAGTGCTTAATAAAGTGACAGTTTACTGCCCTGTGATGTCCTCCCTTTTTTCACATTAAACCACAGCACTCAAAAATCAGATGAAATTAAGCTTACCATAAAGATAACAGTTCAGCATTTGAGCATAACTATTCCCAATTACTTGGCTGAGATTTCCAAAAAGTATGTCAAATAGCAATATCTGTAATGTTTCTTTTCATTAGTCAACAGCTATATATCACCATTTTTGTTTCATATAGACCAAAGCAATTCACTGTTCTCTAAGGTCTGGTTTGAAATGGTCTACTAGAAAAGAAGGATCTGATAGTCCATTGTGATATTCCTGAACCTGCAGACATTCAGTCAAGAAATTTTTCATTGAATTGTTAGATCTAGCTGAGAGCAGTTGCTCACCGAGATAGAAAACCAAAGTAGTTCAACCTGGGGAATAAGCCTCAAAAATGACAGCACCTTTTAACTAATTACTCTGTTTTGGTGGTCTTGATACAATTTCACCTTTTCTGGCTTTGACTGGGTAGTGGTTATAGTGTCTCCATGAAGTTATTGATTGTGGCATATACCATAGGTTTAGTTTATCCAATGAAAAATTACTGGCCTTATTTTTTTTTATATTTATATATATAGAATTATGGTTCTATTCAGATGAACAACTTTCACTGATCGTCTGGTATAGGATCTGTAACTGGTTTAATATCTTATGCCTATTAAATTAGGGAAACATAGAAGCCTCCCACTTCAAGGGTACGCAGGTGAGCATAAAGTAACGTTTACCTCATTTACCTTTGTGTGAACCTCCTAAGAAGTCAAAGTTCTCAATTCCTCAGTTTGCAGCTCCAAACTCAGAAGTAATGTCTGAAACATGAACATATTTGTATAAAATGCTTTGCAATGGCTAGCGTGTTTTGTCTTTGAACATATGGTTAATAAGTCTTTGGACTCTGAGTTCCAGAGCACGATCACAGTATCACAGTATCACAATATGCTAGAGATTGGAAGGGACCTCGAAAGATCATCTAGTCCAATCCCCCTGCCGGAGCAGGAACACCTAGATAATGTTACACAGGAATGCGTCCAGGCGGGTTTTGAATGTCTCCAGGGAAGGAGACTCCACAACCTCCCTGGGCAGCCTGTTCCAGTGTTCCGTCACCCTCACTGAGAAGAAGTTTCTTCTCAAGTTTAAGTGGAACCTCTTGTGTTCCAGTTTGTACCCATTACCCCTTGTCCTATCATTGTTTGCCACCGAGTAGAGCCTGGCTCCATCCTCGTGACACTCCCCCTTTATATATTTATAGACACTTATAAGGTCACCCCTCAGTTTCCTCTTCTCCAAACTATAGAGACCCAGCTCCCTCAGTCTTTCCTCATAAGGGAGATGCTCCACTCCCTTAATCATCTTCGTTGCCCTGCGCTGGACTCTCTCCAGCAGCTCCCTGTCCTTCTTGAACTGAGGGGCCCAGAACTGGACACAATATTCCAGATGGGGTCTCACCAGGGCAGAGTAGAGGGGAAGGAGGACCTCTCTCGACCTACTAACCACCCCCTTCTAATACACCCCAGGATGCCATTGGCCTTCTTAGCCACAAGGGCACAGTGTTGGCTCATGGTCATCCTGTTGTCCACTAGGACCCCCAGGTCCCTCTCCCCTACACTGCTCTCTAACAGGTCGTTCCCCAACCTATACTGGAACCTGGGGTTGTTCCTGCCCAGATGCAGGACTCTACACTTTCCCTTGTTATATTTCATCAAGTTATTCCCTGCCCAACTCTCCAGCCTGTCCAGGTCTCGCTGGATAGCAGCACAGCCTTCTGGCATGTCAGCCATAAATACTAATTTATTTATTTACTAGCTCAATAAAGTATTCAAAGCACAATTCTATCCTTATCACAGGTGGGCATTTTGTAGAGATTGACACGATACTAAGGCTTTCAGTTCTCAAATTTACTTTGTTCTAGCCACAGGTGTATAAGAACTGCAATTTCTGTAAGCCCCAAGAGAACTAATTATGTGTTAAGAAGAATGCACATTTTACTATGTAGCATACAACACAGAAAAATTACTATGCATCAGGCTTTTAAGAGACAGAAGAACTTTAGGCGGGTAATAGGTAAAGTTGTGCATGGGTTTATTCTAAAATGAACTCCCTTGAAGGCTTATCAAAATTAATATATCTTCTCATAGTTCAGATTTTTGCTTCCAAAAATGCTCTGAATCCAACCACAATATGAAGGTCTTTTACAAAATCTCAAGCTTCAACAGACTGTTTTTGTTCCTTTTACTAACAATGTTAGGCCAAAGTTAATTTTACAAGAAGTCAACAGCTTCTTACTGCAAAGCCAGTGTCTAATATCACTAAGAGAGACTAACTATTTGGAATATCTTCATGTATAAAATTAATATAAAATGTCATATTCCAGTAACAAATGAGATGAAAATCTGAATTAACATTGTCTGTACTTGTGGTGGGTTAACCTTGGCTGGATGCCAGGTGCCCACCAAGCCACTCAATCACTCCCCTCCTCAACAGGGCAGAGCAGGGAGAAAATACGATGGAAAAAAACCCTTGTGGGACAAGATAAAGGCAGTTTATCTCCCAAAATCTTGCCTACCCCTGGGATACTGGTGGTAGTAGGGGAATGTTGGGGAAGGGACAGCCTTGATGCTGTGCGAATACTGCTCAGCTGCAGACAAAACACTGGTGTGTTATCAACATCTTTCTAGCTACCAGTACAAAGCACAGGTCTATAAGAGCCACTATCAGGAAAATTAACTCCATTTCAGGCAGACCCAATAAAATAATCATGTGACCGTTACTGCTATAAATAAGCATAATTTAAATATTTGAGAGTTGTGACTTCAGGAACTGGTATTGGACACTACTGAATTTGTTAGTGTCGTGGTTTAAACCCAGTCAGGTAACTTGTTCACTCACTCCCAGTGAGTGGTGCTGAGCTGACAACAATCGAGGTGCGTGTCCCCCCCCCACCGGGGCTCTCCCCTTCCCCACTCTCAGAGGAACTGGGAGGAGGATCGAAAAAAGTGCAACTCCCACGGGTTGAGACAAGAACAGTCCAGCAACCAATGTACACAAATCACCATCGCTACAATCAACTACAACAATGATAAGGGAAAATAACAAGGGAAGAGAATACGATACCACCGGCCAAGAAAACGAGTTCCACCTGGAAGCCCGTGTCCTTCCGGGTAACTCCCAGTCACCCCCCACCCCAGCCATGACGTGCTGTGGTATGGAATACCTCCCTGGCTAGCCCGGGTCAGGTGCCCTGTCTCTGCTTCCTCCTGGCTTCCCCTCCTCCCTGGCAGAGCATGAGCCTCACAAAGTCCTTGGTCAGGGTAAACATCACTTAGCAACAACTGAAAACATCGACTTCACCAACACTGTTCTCAGGCTGGAAGTCAAAACACAGCACTGCACCAGCTACCACAAAGGAAAAAAAGACATGACTGCTACTGCTGAACCCAGGACATTATCCACCCCTTATTCCATACCATTCACGTCGTGTTCAGATCCCACATTTTCAGTACACCATCGCTCTCCCATATATATACATCCATATACATACAGACCAAGAGGAAAAGATCATTTTCTTAGTGCATGGACCAATCCCTATAATGCTGCCGAGTCCATTCGGTCCATGATGTTCAAAATTCATTCTCTGTTGGGATGATGGCTGGAGGGAAGTCAGGGCCAGTCGCTGGTGACCTGGAGACATCTAGTTGATGGGCTATAAAAGCATTACACAGCAGGCAACAGCATACAATTGAGTTCACTGGCAGTTTTCCCCTAAAATCAAATCCCCTTGAGGTATACATCGGACTTCCCCATCTTCCTGCATTACCCACCAGGTATATCCAGGTCCCTGAGCAAAAGCAATCCCACGAGTGGGTTTGCCTTTACCTGAAGCAGGAATTACCCAGACTGTCTTCCCCAGCAAATTCTTCATATGCACCACGGGAACTTTGTCCCCCTCTACAATATGTAAAAGTTCTGACTGGGCTGGGCCAGCCCTGTTGGCAGATCCTCTGGTGTTGACCAACCAGGTGGCCTTTGGTAAGTGTGTATCCCAATGCTTGAAAGTTCCCCCACCCATTGCTCTCAGTGTAGTTTTTAACAGCCCATTGTACCGTTCGATTTTCCCAGAGGCTGGTGCATGGTAGGGGATGTGATATACCCACTCAATGCCATGCTCTTTGGCCCAAATATCTATAAGGTTATTCCGGAAATGAGTCCCATTGTCTGACTCAATTCTCTCTGGGGTGCCGTGTCGCCACAAAATCTGTTTCTCAAGGCCCAGGATAGTGTTCCGGGCAGTGGCATGGGGCACAGCATGTGTTTCCAGCCACCCGGTGGTTGCTTCCACCATGGTAAGCACATGGCGCTTGCCTTGGCGGGTTGGTGGCAGTGTGATATAGTCAATCTGCCAGGCCTCCCCATATTTATACTTCAACCATCGTCCTCCATACCAAAGAGGCTTTAACCGCTTGGCTTGTTTAATTGCAGCACGTGTTTCACACTCATGAATAACCTGGGCAATAGTGTCCATTGTTAAGTCCACCCCTCGATCACGGGCCCATCTGTATGTTGCATCTCTGCCCTGATGGCCTGAAGTGTCATGGGCCCACCGGGCCAAAAATAATTCACCTTTATGTTGCCAATCTAAGTCCATCTGAGCCACTTCAATCTTAGCCGCTTTATCCACTTGTTAGTTGTTCTGGTGTTCCTCAGTGGCCTGACTCTTGGGTACATGGGCATCTACATGACGTACCTTCACCACCAGGTTCTGCACCCTGGCAGCAATATCTTTCCACAGTGCAGGAGCCCAGATGGGTTTACCTCTGCATTGCCAGTTGCTCTGCTTCCATTGCTTCAACCACCCCCACAGGGCATTTGCCACCATCCATGAGTCAGTATAGAGGTAAAGTACTGGCCACTTTTGTCCTTCAGCAATGTCCAGGGCCAGCTGATGGCTTTCACCTCGGCAAACTGACTTGATTCACCCTCTCTGTCAGCAGTTTCTGCAACTTGTTGTCCAGGACTCCATACGGCTGCCTTCCATCTCCGATGCTTTCCCACAATACGGCAAGAGCCATCAGTAAACAAGGCATACTGCTTTTCACTTTCTGACAGTTTATTATATGGTGGGGCCTCTTCAGCGCGCACCACCTCCTCCTTTGGTGACGTTCCAAAATCTTTGCCCTCTGGCCAGTCCACGATAACTTCTAGAATGCCTGGACGACTGAGATTTCCTATTCGAGTTCGTTGTGTAATTAGTGCAGCCCATTTACTCCAAGTAGCATCAGTTGCATGATGTGTAGAGGAGACCCTGCCTTTGAACATCCAGCCCAGCACGGGCAGCCGGGGTTCCAGGAGGAGCTGTGCTTCAGTGCCAATCACTTCCAAAGCAGCTCGAACCCCTTCATAGGCTGCCAGTATCTCTTTCTCAGTTGGGGTATAGCTGGCCTCAGATCCTTTGTATCCCCGACTCCAAAAGCCGAGGGGTCGACCTCGAGTCTCCCCTGGAGCTTTCTGCCAGAGGCTCCAGGTAGGACCGTTCTCCCCAGCTGCAGTGTACAGTACATTTTTTACATCTGGCCCGGTCCGGACTGGTCCAAGGGCTACTGCGTGAACTATCTCACGTTTAATTTGCTCAAAGGCTTGTTGCTGCTCAGGGCCCCATTTAAAATCATTCTTCTTCCGGGTCACATGATAGAGAGGGCTTACAATCGAACTGTAATTTGGGATGTGCATTCTCGAGCCCCACAGCACCCAAGAAAGCTTGCGTTGCTTTCTTATTAGTTGGTGGAGACATTGCTGTTATCTTGTTGATCACATCTGTGGGGATCTGTCTACGTCCATCTTGCCACTTTATTCCCAAAAATTGAATCTCCTGTGCAGGTCCCTTGACCTTACTCCGTTTTATGGCAAAACCAGCTTTCAGCAGGATTTGGATTATTTTCCTCCCTTTCTCAAAGACTTCTTCCGCTGTATCGCCCCACACAATAATGTCATCAATGTATTGCAGGTGTTCTGGAGCTTGCCCCTGTTCCAGTGCAGTCTGGATCAGTCCGTGGCAAATGGTAGGGCTGTGTTTCCACCCCTGGGGCAGTCAGTTCCAAGTGAACTGGACACCCCTCCAAGTAAAAGCAAACTCTGGCCTGCACTCTGCTGCCAAAGGAATTGAGAAAAATGCATTGGCAATATCAATCGTGGCATACCACTTGGCTGCCTTTGACTCTAGTTCATACTGAAGTTCTAGCATGTCCGGTACGGCAGCACTCAATGGTGGTGTGACTTCATTCAGGCCACGATAGTCTACTGTTAGTCTCCATTCTCCATTAGACTTTCGCACTGGCCATATGGGGCTATTAAAGGGTGAGCGGGTCCTGCTGATCACCCCCTGACTCTCCAGTCTACGGATCAGCTGATGGATGGGAATCAGGGAGTCTCGGTTGGTGCGATATTGCCGCCGGTGCACTGTTGTGGTCGCAATTGGCACTTGTTGTTCTTCAACTTTCAGCAACCCCACAGCAGAGGGATCTTCTGAGAGACCAGGCAAGGTGGACAGCTGATCAATTTCCTCAGTCTCCAAAGCAGCAGTACCAAAAGCCCACCGGTACCCTTTTGGGTCTTTGAAGTACCCTCTCTTGAGGTAGTCTATGCCGAGGATGCATGGAGCCTCTGGACCAGTCACAATAGGGTGCTTTTGCCACTCCCTCCCAGTCAGGCTGATTTCAGCCTCCAGCACAGTCAACTCTTGGGATCCTCCTGTTACTCCAGAAATATAGATGGATTCCACCCCTTGACAGCTTGATGGCATCAGGGTACACTGTGGTTTGAGTAGCAACTGTACTTGTTGCTGGGGGTGGTGTAGCTGCTGTGCTTGGAGCTGGGGTAACCGCGCTGTCTGTTGCAGTTGAAGTTTGAGCAGCTGCTGTGCTTGCCACTGGGGTAGCTGCTCTGTTCATTGAGGCCAAAGTTTGGGTAGCAACTGTACTTGTCGCTGGGGTTGGTGCAGCTGCTGTGCTTGGAGCTGGGGTAACCGCGCTGTCTGTTGCAGTTGAAGTTTGAGCAGCTACTGTACTTGCCGCTGGGGTAGCTGCGCAGTTCATTGCAGCCAAAGTTTGAGTAGCAACTGTTGCTTTGCCCTCAGATCCGCCGACATTCTTTTCCTTTTGAAGGTGCTGGATAGTGTTGAACAAGGCCCTGTAAGCATAGGCCAAGCCCCAGCACGTTGCCATGATTTATCCATCTCTGGTATGGCCAGAATGACCACACACCTCATTTAAGTGTTTTACTAATTCTTCTGGATTTTGCAGTTGTTTGGTAGTGAAATTCCAAAGTACTGGAGGGGCCCACTGACCTAGATACTTGCCCATACTATCCCACACACCCTGACACTCATGGCTGTCCAGCCTCTGGGAAAATCTCTCGGTCCTCCTACATCGTCATTTGACCCCAGACAAGACCCAAACCTGACTCTGCTTAACTCTTGAAATCAGTAGTGGGCAAAACACACTCTGTATGCGTGTTAGCATGCTGATTCCCATCACCATCAGCAAACAAGTCTCAACAGCATTAAAAGGCCATTCAAAAAATTCAAAACTCTCAAATGTAAATGGTCTGGGGGGACGACTGGGAGGGTAAAAGGATGTCTCCTTCACAGGTTGAGCACCTGAGGAGGAGAAAAAAGATGTGTAATTGCTAAGCACCTCCATCATATACCTCCCAAAGTATAAAGGTGGTGATCACACTGGGAACATAAGCCAGATCAGTTTCATGATCAATGATTCTATTGTATTACAAGTCATTACCATAAAGTACAATGGGACAAAAACCTTAGCCCAAGCCCCACACTTGAACAACACTAATACAGCAAATACCGGATGGACGTAAGATATGATACACTGAAACTGTGAGATCAAGAGGAACAACCTTGAGAGCCAATAAATCAGCATTGTGACGAGTGACTATCAATCCAGTCAGATCTGTTCTTATCTCAACCCCTCGTGCCCCACGTTGGGTGCCAAAAAGAACTGTCGTGGTTTAAACCCAGTCAGGTAACTTGTTCACTCACTCCCAGTGAGTGGTGCTGAGCTGACAACAATCGAGGTCCGTGCCCCCCCCCCACCGGGGCTCTCCCCTTCCCCACTCCCGGAGGAACGGGGAGGAGGATCGAAAAAAAGTGCAACTCCTACGGGTTGAGACAAGAACAGTCCAGCAACCAATGTACACAAATCACCACCACTACTATCAACTACAACAATGATAAGGGAAAATAACAAGGGAAGAGAATACGATACCACCGGCCAAGAAAACGAGTTCCACCCGGAAGCCCGTGTCCTTCCGGGTAACTCCCAGTCACCCCCCACCCCGGCCATGACGTGCTGTGGTATGGAATACCTCCCTGGCTAGCCCGGGTCAGGCACCCCGTCTCTGCTTCCTCCCGGCTTCCCCTCCTCCCTGGCAGAGCATGAGCCTCACAAAGTCCTTGGTCAGGGTAAACATCACTTAGCAACAACTGAAAACATCGACTTCACCAACACTGTTCTCAGGCTGGAAGTCAAAACACAGCACTGCACCAGCTACCACAAAGGAAAAAAAGACATGACTGCTACTGCTGAACCCAGGACAGTTAGGCAGTCCTCTTCCACTGTCTTTTGCTTGTATTTTGCATTAATGTATGTGTAAAGGTATATTTTTTATTTGCATAGAAGTTCTGAATTACAGATCTTAGAAAGATTTGTCTGCTTTCACTTAAAACCTGTGAATGATGTGAAGACGGCATGTAGAAGCACAGGTTGAAAGGAAAAATGTATAATATGGCCCATGGTAGTGGAGTTACAGGAATGGGAAAAAAACAAAACAAAACAAAACAAAAAAACCAGTTTAAAAATAGCCTGCTTGTCAGAAAATGTTTTTTTTGGAAACTGATTTAGAACGAGTGTTTTTTGCTACTCTCCACAAGAACACTTTACTGTAGCATGGTCAAATAGTTCATCATTGATGCTAAAAACACGTTCTTGAGTCAGAGGTTAATGTGCTGTGAGAGCAGACATAAACCTGGATATGCTGTACAATAGGAAAATGGTCTATGGTTTCGGAAATGCACATTAGGAAATAGGAAGGAGAGATCTGAATCTAGTTCTTGGGGTTTCAGAATTGCTAAAAGGTTTTCATGTCATTCAAGCATGTTGGAATTCCTAGTAGGCTATTGCCTCTTGACAAATGGTAGCTTCAGACGTTCAAAGTTCAAACTCAGCTACAACTGCAGCTAGGCCTACAATAGCCTTAGGATCACTTACTCCAACAGTTTCCTAGAGTTCAATTTACTCTGCATTAAAGGAGAAAAATGTAAGATCCTGTAACTCAATTCCAGATATGAACACTGCCTCTGCAATGTAGGAAACCATTTCCTCTTTTCTTCTGCTACAAAGTCAGCCACGCAGCCATTCCTGAGTTTTCATTCCCAAAAAATTGTCAAGCCCCTGCATGAGTTCACTGCCTTTTTTTCTGAGAGCAGAGGTAACAACATTTTACCACTTCCTTCTTTTCAATATATATGTAGTTATCAAACAAGTTCCCTCACATGGGTTTATAAATATGTCTAATGAGGCTGATCTTTGGCATGTCTAGTCCCTAGTTCATTAAAAGACACTGAGAATACCCTCTCCTGGGGTTCCGCAATTTCTACTCTCACCTTATTCCATTTATACAATACTTATCTGAACCAGATCCTTGCAGTGTCAGTGGAATAAGCAAGAAAATGTCCTCAGAGAAAACCTAAAATATCTTCTGAATCTTTTGGGGATTACAAAGACTAGTAAAATGACATTTTATTTGTGTTTAATCGCCATAAGTAATTTTGACCTTTCATGGTGGATTTGCTTAAGTGAGCCTGAGTCATATCTCAAGCTGTACATCGTTCTGCAGTTTTACAGTGCGAGGGTTGATGCAAACATTTTCTTCACCTGCAGTGCACACAGAACTTCAGCTGCAGTTTTTTACCTTTGAGTGCAGGCTAAAACCAAAACAAACATTAAACAAAAAAAAAGCATAGACATGACTTACTCAGGATTCCTGATACCAAGCTGCCTGTTTTGACACAAAAGCAAACAGATAAAAAGCACCTGTAGCTGAATCTCTGAATATGTAGGATAAACTCATGGCTTGGTCAGCATGATACTGTTTCAAACACAGAAACTGTACATTACAGGTATCATGGCAAAATAGAAAAGTCCAATTTATCAAAGATAAAGCTAAGGTCACAGCTCCTATCAAATAATTCTATTAAAAAGTTTTGCTTCTGTTTTCTTTTTATGAGTTAATTACGAGCTATAACTGGTTTTCTCTATATATCTCTAGGTAGTGATGTGACATAGAGTTTCTAAGAATAATTGTGAGCCATTTGTTGAGTACTTGAAATTCAAAACAGGAATAGAATTGAGGTTATGTTGACACTGCTGGTTTTGCCTGATTGGAAACTTGAATTATCTTAGTGAACTCACTTTACATGACTATTCTATTAGCTTAGTATTTTCTATTTCCACAAAAAAAAAATACCCTACCAGAAAATGTCATACTTACAGGTAGTGAAGACGTTACATAGGGATCACAGACACTGCTGAAGCCCATCTGCTTCCTAAAGCTGGTATGTGTTATTGTCTCAAAGTTTTATTTTACTTTTTTCAGCTGCTGCTTCACCCATACTTCATACAATTCTAATTATAGATACAGGATTTAAACACCAGCTGAAAATAAAAAGAGAAAAGGGAAAACAGAAGAAATTTTTTTCTAACACCTTGCATGCAACATTTCATTCCAGCATTACAAAAATTATGATTTGTATCTTGTGCTTAATTCTATATTTTTATATGTTTTAAATGTCTTCCTACATCAAGAAAGTAGGTGTTCAGCAAAAAGACTCTTCTGAGTGAAGACTGGTATTAATTCCTTCTCTGCATTCTTTTGGGGATCAAAAGATGGACTTCAGCCACTTTGTTCAGTTCCAGACTTTCTCATTTGGAAGGAGATCACACTTTTTACTGTAATATGGAGTTGATGACATTCATACTGTAATCCATTAGAGGCTGAGCTGAACCATCAAATTCATTTTGATTGTAATCCCAAGCACTTCAAATCCAGTCCTCCATAAGGGGGGAAATTTAAAAACATTAAGTCAGTCAAGATCTGCAGCTCTTCATGTGCTGTTAAGAGATCTCAAAAAAAAAAAAAAAAGAAAAAAGAAAAAGAAAATTAGAACATTTTTACCAAGTAAGAATTAATTTGAAGAGCTGGTTGAAATTCATTACAGTTATTTTGTAATCTTTGAGGTTTTTCACTTTACACAACATACAATAAACATTCAGCTTCTTTTTTGCTATTTGATCCTATTGATTTTTTTTTTTTTACTGCAAACACACGGGCTCTAAGTTAACATTTTACATTAGTATCTCCAACTGCACTGTTCTGATCAGCATGTAATTATTCTGTGTATAAATGCAAATATGATTTCTGACATTTAACTTTATGCACTAGTGAAGTTAGAGCAGCTATTTATTTACGGTAGCATGGCACACATTGTGTCAGGATTTCTAAATCACACTGAAGTTCAAAAGTTAACAATGGATTAGAAATATTCATTAAATGTGCAGGAATGGAAGGTAATTTAAGACTGTACTGTATACTTCTTCAACAGGAAATGCAGTTAATATTGCTTAATGATTGTGGAACAGTCATTTAGACATAATTTAAATGTCCAAACTTGAGATCTCCCAAAGCATAAGAACCTGAATAGTTAATAGAGCTATTATTAATAAGAGCTCACTATTATGAATGCTAGAGGCTCATTTAGAACATGTGAAGGTCACTGAAATTCATAACTACGTATACTTGTTAAGACAGTTTTTTGTCACTATACAATCTTTAAGAGTATTTTTTTCCAACTCCCACATGTCTAACAGTACTATATTTTTGATCTGGAATTTTCAGGATTCTCAAAGCCATATACACGAAAAACAGAATTTTAGTATATATTACGTGTAACTCATCAGCACATTTTTGTTCATATTTTCCCTGTTTCTTTGGATTTCACATTGGCTGAGTTTTTAAGGATATTTTAAAAGTTTTTAAGGATTTTTTTTTTATTTTATTTTCCCCACATTCTGTGTCAGTCTGATTTATTTAAATCTATCTCCCCCCTTTCCATTCACCAACTCATAGTTCTGCTGAAAACATGGGTCATAATTCTGACAGACAAATTTGTCTCCATAACATTCTTACTGTGAAAAAAACAAACAAACAAAAAACCCAAACAAAAACCGTGCAATCAAAAACCTTCCTGGTGATTTCATATGTATGAACATCAAGAGCACTTTTCTAGCCTGTCTGGAGTGGATGTTCAAGATGAAGCAAGAGGAGCAAAGGGGGTGAGTCACTGCATTGTGTGGGATATTGTTCATTTTCTGCCTTCATATACCAGGAATTTGACTGAGAAGTTAGCTCCACTGACACCAGCTACTCCAAAAAGAATAAAAGTACATATAATTCCTCCTTTCCCTCTCATCTTTACAATGAGGAGAAGAAGAGAGCATATATTAGAATTTAGTTCAAAGGTAGTAGCTACAGCCCTCATGTCCCTGAGTTCAACAAAGATTCACAGATCTCTTAGTTAAATAGAAATTTGCACAAATAAAATAGTTCAGTCACATTTCAAACTGGACAACAGTCTTTAATGTATAACTCCCCGAGGAGGTCTCCCTTTTCCAGTCTCCCAGACTCCATGGCACCACCAAAAGTGTTGGTGCCTTAAGAAAGGATGTCATTTCTTTTATATGGGTCTTTTAGAGCTAACTAAAACCAGCGTGTCTCTGGTCTTTCACAAATCATCGAGCTGAACAGCAGGGAGAAACAGCAGCAATGTGTCTATAGTAATGAATTAAAAGAATCCACAGAACTTTCCCCTGTTCTTCAATTCAGTCATCGCTTCCGTTGAAATTGAGAATGTACTCCTTGAACGGTGTAGCCTGGGACACTTATGCTGAATCCATACTTGAAGACCTGGGGAGCAGAGACCCAGGGTTTTTCTCAATAAGCAATTTGGCCATAGTCAAACAGTTTTAGAAAGTAAGAGCTTAGAATTTCAGACTCTAGCATTTCCAAGACAGTTATCCCTGTTTCCAGAGAACAGTTGAACACAGCATTTATTTACTAGGGGAAGGTACAGCTCCTCTTGGGCTGTGACACTCTGGGTCAGATGAAACTCTCTGAAAAGACGGTGCACCTTCCCAAGGGGCAATGTGGCACATTTACATTTTCTTTGGAAAAGATTATGGAACATGTACATAAAGAACCCAAAGTACATGAAGTACATGAAGAACCCAAAATAGACTGTGACAGCCAAACATGTCCTATCAAGTATGAACATGATTCCAAGGAAGAGCAGAGAAAAAGCATTCAGCAAAGTCTTGGAAACGGCAGAACAGGATTTCTTGAGATGTTGTGTTTAAGCAAAAGGTAGAAGAAAATCAGCTTTATAACTGGGTCCACCTTGGGGGTTCCACCTTTTATGAATTAATAGTAATTCTTTCTATAGACATATAGACAGGTGATACTAAACTGGGAGGAGTGGCTGACACACCAGAGGGCTGTGTTGCCATTCAGCGAGACCTGGACAGGCTGGAGAGTTGGGCAGGGAGAAACTTGATGAAATTCAACAAGGGTAAGTGTAGAGTCTTGCATCTGGGGAAGAACAACCCCATGTACCAGTACAGGTTGGGGGCTGACCTGCTGGACAGTAGTGAAGGGGAAAGGGACCTGGGGGTCCTGGTGGATAGGAGGATGACCATGAGCCAGCAATGTGCCCTTGTGGCCAAGAAGGCCAATGGCATCCTAGGGTGCATTAGAAAGGGTGTGGTTAGTAGGTCAAGAGAGGTTCTCCTCCCCCTCTACTCTGCCTTGGTGAGGCCACATCTGGATTATTGTGTCCAGTTCTGGGCCCCACAGTTCAAGAAGGACAGGGAATTGCTTGAAAGAGTCCAGCGCAGAACCACAAAGATGATTAAGGGAGTGGAACATCTCCCTTATGAGGAGAGGCTGAGGGAGCTCCTCTTTAGCTTGGAGGAGACTGAGGGGTGACCTCAACAATGTTTACAAATATGTAAAGGGTGAGTGTCAGGATGATGGAGCTAGGTTTTTTTCAGTGATGTCCAGTGATAGGGGCAATGGGTGTAAACTGGAGCATAGGAGGTTCCATGTGAACATCAGGAAAAATTTCTTTACTGCGAGAGTGACAGAGCACTGGAACAGGTTGCCAAGGGGTGTTGTGGAGTCTCCTATATTGGAGATATTCAAGGCCCGCCTGGACAAGTTCCTGTGTGATGTACTCTAGGTTACCCTGCTCTTGCAGGAGGATTGGACTAGATGATCTTTTGAGGTCCCTTCCAACCCTTGGGATTCTGTGATTCTGTGAATTTGTTTCTTTCTTTTTCATCTCTCAGAATGTAAGGCAGTCTAATGAGCAATATTAATTAAAAAACTAGGTAACTCTCTCATTGTAGTAACTGTCATTTCAGTGATATAACTTAAATTAAGAACTTTATTACCTTAATATTTCCTATTTAGCAAAGACTGCTATACAAACATACAGACTAGGAAAGGCAGAAGTAAATCACACCAAGGAATTCTTCTAAGATATCTTCCCAAAACTGTTATTTTGGCTGTTTGGGTTTTTAACAAAACCTAAATTTTAGTTGAAATTGCTAAATATCCACATGAAATTTTCCCAGTTTCAATATTTAACAGGAAAACAAAACCATTCTTTTAATAGCCCTGTACAGAAAAATATCTATACTGATTATGCAACTATTTTTGTAAGTCAAGAAACTGATACCTTTTATCATGGTGTGGTTTAATTTCAGGGCTAGATTTTTCAATTGCAATCTGTATTTTGAAGGTACTTGGAATCCATCTGCTCTGTGTATAGTGCAGTCTATAGTGTTAAACAGAAGCATGAGGAACAGGAGAGGGGCAGTCAAAAAATCCACCTTCTGAGCTAGCCACTGACCAAGAGGAAATATTGGAGGCCAGGGCAAGGGTAGGATCTTGACATCCCATTTCTTTCTGGAAACAACTTTGAGGATCTAAGGCCCAGAAACCTCTTCAGAGGTTGCCACACAGTGACCGGAGGAAAAGAATAACCTGGTGGCCTGCTAAGAATGTCAGTTTAGGAAATGGCACTCTCCTTAACTTCTGTATCCTGCCTCACAGACTTACTTATTACTTTTATATCCCAAAAAAAGAAACTTATAAAATGCCTCAACATTCTTGCTAGCTGAGGGCAAACCTCAGGACTTTAGGATTGGGTTTTAAAGATTGAAGGCTTTGTTTTCTCATGATTATTGTAATTTTTTTACTTTTTGTACCTAGTGCACTGAACCTTTTGAAATATATTTGCATTACTTTTTCCAGCATTTTATCTAGCATCCTATGCAATGTTTGGTACTGAGGAAACTTCTCAGGAAACTAAGTATAAAGTTTTATAGACATTCTGGCTGAAAAAAATATTAATCCATTACGTGAGAGATAGGTAGAAGAAATACCACTATTATGTTTACCTTGCTTTTAAAGAAATGGCCTCTGCTAAATTTCTGCAGGCAGTCCATTTTGTTGGTGCACGGTAGGAATGTGTCAGTTCTTTCCAGATTTGATCCCTCAGTCCAAAAGATCACACAGGATAGAATTAATATGACTAAACACAGGCTGCTTATGCTACCTGAGATACACACTGCCAACACATATGACAAAGAATTCTAGTGAACTAAAGTTATCTCCAGCACATAGGATCATTTCGTCAAAGGAAGACATCTACAACGAACTGATCTTCAAAAGCTCCCTTATATAGACTCTTGGAAAAAATGGGCACTTCTGAAGCTGAATTCATGACATTCTAATCATACAATAGAATCATAGAACAGTTAGGGTTGGAAAGGACCTTAAGATCAGCTAGTTCCAACCCCCTGCCATGGGCAGGGACACCTCACACTGAAACATGCCACCCAAGGCTTTGTCCAACCTGGCCTTGAACACCACCAGGGATGGAGAATTCATAAGATCCCTAGGCAACCTATTCCAGTGCCTCACCACCTTTACAGTAAAGAACTTCCTCCTTATATCCAATCTAAACTCCTCCTGTTTAAGTTTTAACCCATTACCCCTTCTCCTATCACTACAGTCCCTAATGAAGAGTCCCTCCCCAGCATCCTTATAGCCCCCCTTCAGATACTGAAAGGCTGCTATGAGGTCTCCACACAGCCTTCTCTTCTCCAGGCTGAACAGCCCCAACTTTCTCAGCCTGTCTTCATACGGGAGGTGCTCCAGTCCCCTGATCATCCTCGTGGCCCTTCTCTGGACTTGTTCCAACAGTTCCATGTCCTTTTGATGTTGAGGACACCAGAACTGCACACAATACTCCAGGTGAGGTCTCAGGAGAGCAGAGGAGAGGGGCAGGATCACTTCCTTTGACCTGCTGGTCACGCTCCTTTTGATGCAGCCCAGAATACGGTTGGCTTTCTAGGCTGCAAGAGCACACTGCTGACTTATGGTCATTTTCTCATCAACCAACACCCCCAAGTCCTTCTCTGCAGGGCTGCTCTGAATCTCTTCTCTGCCCAACCTGTAGCTGTGCCTGGGATTGCTCCCACCCAGGTGTAGGACGTTGCACTTGTCATGGTTAAACTTCATGAGGTTGGCATCAGCCCACCTCATAAGCATGTCAAGGTCCCTCTGGATGGCATTCCTTCTCTCCAGCATATCAACTGAACCACACAGCTTGGTGTCATCGGCAAACTTGCTGAGGGTGCACTCAATCCCACTGTCCATGTCACCGACAAAAATACTGAACAAGACCGGTCCCAACACTGATCCCTGAGGGACACCACTAATTACTGTTTTCCAACTGGACATAGAGCCATTGACCACAGCTCTTTGCATGTGGCCATCCAGCCAGTTCTTTATCCACCAAGTGGTCCATCCATCAAATTGATGTCTCTCCAATTTAGAGACAAAGATGTCATGTGCAACAACATTGAATGCTTTGCATAAGTCCAGGTAGATGACGTCAACTGCTCTACCCTTGTCCATCAGTTCCGAAGCCCCATCACAGAAGGCCACCAAATTGGTCAGGCAGGATTTCCTCTTAGTGAAGCCATGCTGGCTGTCACCAAGCACCTTGTTGATTTTCATGTGCCTTAGCATGCCCTCCAGGAAAATTTGCTCCAAGATTTTGCCAGGCACAGAGGTGAAAGCGACTAGTCTGTAATTCCCCGGGTCATCCATTTTCCCCTTCTTGAAAATGGGGGTTATATTACCCTTTTTCCAGTTGTCAGGAACTTCACCTGACTGCCATGTTTTGTCAAATATGATGGACAGTGGCTTAGAAACTTCATTCACCAGCTGCTTCAGGACCCATGGATGGATTTCATCAGGTCCCATGGACTTGTGTACATTCAAGTTCTTAAGACAGTCTCGAACCAGATCCTCTCCTACAGTGGGCCTAAGTGCTCCATCCTCACAGTCCCTGAATCTGCCTTCCAAGACTTGGGTGGTTTGGTCAGAGCCTTTGGCAGTGAAGACCGAGGCAAAGAAGTCATTCAGAACCTCAGCCTTCTCCAAATCCAGGGTAGCCAGTTCTCCTGATAGCTTCCGGAGATGGCCCACGTTATCCCTAGTCTGTCTTTTATTTCCAGTGTACCTATAGAATCCCTTCCTGTTACCTTTCACATTCCTAGCCAAGTTTTACTTTTAACTGGGTCTCAGCTTTCCTAACCTGGTCCCTCGCTTCCTGGACAACATCCCTGTATTCTTCCCATGCCATCTGTCCTTGCTTCCACTTATTATAAGACTCTTTTTTCAATTGAATTTTCCTCAGGAGCTCCTTATCCATCCAAGGAGGTCTTCTGGCCCTCCCGCTGCACTTCCTTCTAGTTGGGATGCAACACTCCTGAGCTTGTAGTAGGTGATCCTTGAATATCAACCAATAGTCTTGGGCCCCTCTGCCCTCTAGGGCTATATCCCATGGAACCTTACTAAGCAGGTTCCTGAAGAGGCCAAAGTCTGCTCTTTTGAAGTCCAGGGCAGTGAGCTTGCTGCACGCTCTTCTCCCTGTCCTGAGGATCATAAATTCGACCATCTCATGATCACTGCATCCAAGGGTGCCCTGGAGCGTCACATTTCCAACCAGCCCTTCCCTGTTGGTGAGCAGGAGGTCAAGCATGGCACCTCTCCTTGTTGGTTCCTCTATTATTTGCAGAAGGAAGTTGTTTTCCACACAGTCGAGGAACCTGCTGTATTGCTTGTGCCGGGCCAAACCGTTGCTCCAACAGATATCAGGGTGGTTGAATCACAGAATCATTGAATGCTTAGGGTTGGAAAGGACCTTAAGATCATCTAGTTCGACCCCCCCCCCTTCCATGGGCAGGGATACCTCACACTAAACCATGCCACCGAAGGCTTCGTCCAACCTGGCCTTGAACACCGCCACGGATGGAGCATTCACAACCTCCCTGGGCAACCCATTCCAGTGCTTCACCACCCTAACAGTAAAGAACTTCTTCCTTATATCCAGTCAAGGGCCTGCAAGCATGAGGCTGTTCCTATTTGTCTATAGAGTGCTTCATCCACAGATTTCTCTTGATCAGGTGGTCTGTAACAGATCTCCACAGTAATGTCTCCCATCGCTGTTCTCCCTTTAACCCTGACCCACAAACTCTCTGTTGACTGCTCACCTGTCCCCAGACAGAGTTAGATACTCTCCAGCCAAGCCTTAACACAAATAGCTACTCCTTCTCCTCGCCTGCCAGGCCTGTCTTTTCAAAAGAGCCTGTAACCTTCCACTCCATCACTCCAGCCATAGAAGTCATCCCTCCATGTTTCTGTGATACCAATGATATCATATCCCTGTAGACGTGCATACATCTCTAATTCCTCTTGTTTGTTCCCCATACTACAGGCATTTGTATAGAGGCATCTGAGCTGAGCTCCCAATGAAACCGGCTCATTGGCTGGAGTGGCTGGAATATCTCTACATTGCTCCAAGCATTTATTATAGGTGCTGGCAACTGACTGGGTGTGTTGGGATGGAATGATACACCCCTCCCCCAACACATCTAGTTAAAGCTGACTTGACCAGTCTGGCAAGCCTCCTACCAAAACCACTCTCCCCTTGAGAGCTCCATCAGCCCCCAGTAGACCTGGCCTACTAAATCACGCCCCATGTTCTAGATACCCAAACCCCTGACTATGGCACCACCTTCTAACCTGGCCAATCCTCATAGCCTTTTTAAGGTACTCCCCTGTATCTTGGAGGATTGATGAAAAGACAATCTGAACTCCAGAGCCCCTAACCACCTTTCCCAGGGCTCTGTAGTCCTTGTTTATGTTCTCCAGGCTACTGCTATCTATATCACTAGCAGCCACATGGATCACTAGAAGAGGGTAATAGTCAGTGGGACTTACTAGAGCAGGCAGCCTCTCTGCCACATCCCTGATCTGTGCCCCTGGTAGGCAACACACCTCCCTTGAGACTGGATCAGGCTGAGAGATGGATGCTTCTGTTCCTTTCAAAGTAGAGTTCCCTACTACTATGACCCGCCGCTTTTTCCTGGCAGCACCAATAGAGATCTTCCTTACCAGTGCATCAGCCAGTTGTTCATGGTGCTAGTGTGTTTCCTCATTAGCCCCCTGCAGAACTGCAAAGCGGTTCTGGGTGGGGACAACAGATTTAGGAGGAAGCCCCTTGCTTTTAATTGTTCTCTTTCTCCTTTTTTTTTTTTTTTTTTCTTTTTTGTTACCGTTTTCCAGCTTCCCTGGTTAACGGCCTTCTTCTTTCCTTCATGAACTACAATGGATGCTTAAGGCCCCTGTACAGTTCGGGCCTGGAGCAAGCAGTGCTGCTTCCTCTCAGCTTCCCTGACATCTCGCAGCCTATTGACAGCATCCCGCAGCTCAGCCCCTGCTGCAGGAGGACCTCCACCAGGGAGCACCGAGTGCAGTCCTGCCCATTTTGCACCCTCCCCTCACCAGACCAGCGCAGGCACTCTCTACACTCTGAGCTCTGCACTGCAGCCTCCCCTCCCATTGGCTCTATCTGGGTGCCTACGCTGGTCATCGCTGGGGCAGTCAGAGCAGAGCTCCCAGAGCGGGCCCCGGTCATAAACTGAGTGCTCACCACTCCTCTTGCCTGCCCACACAAACTACCACGCTCCTGGTCGCTCGCACTCCCTGGGGCAGGTTTTTAACCAGTCAGGGCTGGCACCGCCCCTTCTGGCTCCGCCCCCTGTGAGTCAGCCACTCGCGTCAACTTATCTGCCGGCTCCTGGGCGAGGATTTGGGGCTCCCTCGGTGGCTGTCGCCGCTCTGAGTTGGGGCTCCTGGACCCGTCAGGTGGTGAAGGCGTCCTCTCTTAAGCTACTCACCTCAGCAATGTAGACTTCTAGATCAGCTTAACCAATCAGCTTAAGGACATCCTGAGGGTGGTTTTGGTAGTTTTGTTTGGAGATTTTTTTCTCTCCCAATTTACATTTAAGAAGCCATATTTCACAGGCTTCTGTGTGCATGCCTACAATATGCATGCCTACATCTATAAATGGACCAACTCCAGCCCTGGCTTCTGGAGCTGGTTCTTCAGCAGGATGATGACATGTGCCCAGGCTTGGGTGTGTGCAGAAGTGGGCTAGCAATTCATAAAATCAAGCCTACAGGAACCTGGGCATTTCAGGCACTAACTGACCCAGATGCTTTCTGATAATTTGTGATTTCTGACTTAGGAGACCTCAGGTTACCTAACTCTTATTTTAGATATGCAAGTTTTTCACTGTACATACCCTGCATGTGCTCCCACAAAACCAGATCACAAAATACATGAAGCTGGTCTTTAATTGTTAAACAAGTACAACTGATTTCATCTACCCCAAACCAACATATTTTTGTGGAGGCTGTCTTCTCATCTTTGATTAGAAGTGTACTGCAAGATGATCTTGCAATGATGAATTACCCTCGTCTCCTAACAGCTCTGGAGAAAGGAGGCTTTAAATGTTACCAAGTCAATACTTGAGTTTAAATTTATTATTTGCATATCATGAAACCAGCAGATGTTGAGAACATTGTCAGACACGTTACAGAAAATCATGCAAAATTTTAAAGTTTTATGTGGTTTTACTGAAAGGAATAAATATATAATTAGAGTGTTATTAAAATTCAGATGTTCCAATTTTTTATTTCACAGTTATTATGACCTAACTGTTTCTGGTTTACTTAGAGATACTCGAGTTCACAGACCATTGACCAAATGGCCTGCAGCAGCCATGCAGAAATCATTATGCTTTTTATGTAAAACTAGTTTACCCATAAAGACATTACAACACATTTGGAAGTGGAATAGGGCCAGCTAGGGCTAGCGAAGGTGGCTGAGATGTATGGCAAAATTTACATGTAATAAAAGCATGCCAAAGGTTGGATTACTTAGAAAAAGAGAAATATTGAAAAGGAACAGAATGAGGTTACCAAGCAATATAAAACATACAGGAAACAAAAGCAGAAAACAAAGTTACTGTCATCTGGCCTGTCCCACAGTATATTAAAAAACCCTAAACAAACAAAAACTACAACATCATAAAATAAAGAGAAATGTCCAGTGTTTTATAAAAGATGCTACTATATCAAATAGTCTCAGCAAACAGAATTAGTACTGCAGAAAATCATGAGAGAATATATTTCAACTATGTCTTGAAAAAAGCACAATGGATAATTTTATACCCACTAATAACATATGTAACTATGGTAGCTTAGAAAATGATACGGCTAATCAGATCTCTTGTTGTAGGGTATACTCTGACACCATGCTGCAGTCAGGAAGGAATTATTTGTATCCTAAGTAAACTATAGTTTAATGCAGCTGGTTACAAAGCCTAAGGAGAAAGTTTCTGCTAAAACATTAAGTGAAGGCAGTACTAGAATTACTCCTTTGCACAGTGACTGTGATCTAGAATAACGAGTCTTAGCAGTGACATCTAAATTTAGTTATGGTGAGACTGTTAAACGCATTAGCGAGAATAACAATGTATATTATTTTTCCTTGAAAAATGCACTATTTTAGTTATAAAACTGTTAAAAGAGAAATTGTTTTAATTTTAGTTGGCTTGATTTTTATGTCTTAAATTTAGACTTTTACATAAAATTTGTAGAAAAGCAGTAAAATGCAAAGTAGCTATGGAGAAGCTGCATAAAACAGGAAAGATTTCTGGTCTATCCACATTTTTTTACCTTATAGCTATTGTAGATCAATGGTTTCCTGGGATTTCTTATAAATATGGTGACAGCAATAACAGTATAAAAAAAAGCCAGATTGATAACATGTGCAAAAATATAGAAACTGAACTGATGCCAAAAGACAGAATTTCTACACACTTTTTCTTTGATTAAATTATGTTGTAAGCCAGATTCCAGAAATCTAGTTATTTTACCCTTTAAATTGTGGCACTCTTTCAAGTTATCAAACTTATATTCTTTTTAATTAGAGTTTTCTCTCACTGCTGAGAAACAAGCTACTTTACTACCTTCAGGATAGAAGAGAAAAACAGCAATACCTGTTTTTTTGCAATTTTTTAAACTCAGTATCACAGGCTGAACATATATAATCATTCAGAAAATGCATAGTACCTTTCTCCGGTACATATAACACTGGTCTTGACATGCAAAATAGCACAAGTTAGCACTTTGTTAAAGCTTTCAACAAATATATGAAACTGTCTCTCTTTTTACAAATGGAGAAACTGAAGCACAGTTGATGAATGACTTGCCAAGGTAACTGGACAGACCGACTACAAGAACATCCCTAAAGGTCAGACCTCCCGAGCCCTGCTCCTCTGGGGTATGCACTTAAAGAATCTTCTCTGCTCAGAAGACAACGTAACCAGACAATTGGTCCTATCAAACATGTCATTTCAACCATGCTGAAAGTAAACATAGGTAAAGAAACACGTTATCTTTATTTCATTCCACTTCAGTACTGATAAGGTTACACAAGAATGGGTATTATTATCAGAGAAGAAAAGTTAAATTATGTCCCTGGAGGCAGTCTCATGGTGTAGGAAGAACGTGGAACAGGCATTTAAGTAACTATATAAAAGTCTTTGCTTTGCAAAGTAAGTCGGTAGTTAGTGTGCTTGTAAATATTCTGTGATGCTTAGGCAAAATATGTGGAAAACACAGTGAGCCAAAATGGGATTTCTCCTTTGCAAGGAGAAACATAAGAATCAGAATATGTGTGCAAAACATACTGCTTTTTTTTTCTGAATAGCTCCATAAATATGGATCTATTAAAAACCACAGGGAGAAAGCTTAGGCCAGACCAGCTTCAACTCAGGCTTACATGCCATGTAGTGAGCATCTTGGGATGAAAATGTTTCTGTTGAAGAAGCTGCTTTACCTCAGCAATAAGGCTCTTAGCTACAAAACATTTTCTGTTTTCTCCTTGGAGGTACGGGAGGGTGGGTGTTCTGCTTATTCCATAAACACACTCAAATTTTTTGGCAGTAGACAAACTTACATGAAAATAGGTAGACTGAAGTTAATGCAACTCCACTTTGTGACTTCTGATCACAGCAGTATCACAGTTTGACCTTATGTGATCTAATAATCACCTCTACAGCAAACAAATGTATCACCAGCTTATGTAGCCAGAATGAGGAAAAGCAGAAACAGTCAGATCTATTAAAATCTACATTCAGTACTTATATGAGAATAGCATTGCCATAAAAGGGAAAATATCTAAAATTCTGCATGGATAAGTAGATAGAGTGGTCTGAACAGAGGTGCTTGATGCTGTTTCAGGCACCCTAAAGTATTTTGTCTGGCCTCTTTATGCCCTTCTGAAAGATGGGAGTCACAGTTAAGCTCCATATCATACTTGCTACTTGTGTGAATGTTTTGCACTGTGTGGCATCTAAACAGAGACCAGTCACCCATGTTAGGCATCTGAATTGCTTCTCAGATTTCTGTGCAGTATCCCCGAGAACATGCAGTCAAAATATATAGAGTAAAAAAATCTATCTACATTTAATGTGGAGTTCAGTAAGTAAGGCTGCATCTAAATTGCTTGGTAAGTGTTTCTGTGGCAGGCTGGCAAGTCAGTCCCCTTATCATTCAAGTCAAGAGCCGTGTTAGGAGCACAGAGTGGCAGCTTTCCAGCCTGCACACCTGAGTTTTCTTTCCATAAAAGAAATTGTTCATTTTGTTCAAAGGAATATATTACTAAATTTAAACTCTTGCCAGGGAAGGTTTGGGCAAAATGTCTCTTCATGCTAAGAATGTGATTACTGAAGTAGGCTTCGCAATCCAGACCGATTTTTAAGAAAACTGTAGGAAAAGGGTGAGCAATAAGACTTGTCTTTGTGTAACATGCATGAAATTGGTATTCATTATCCCAGACTGTTTGTTGCACAAAGAGGCACTGATCTAATATGTGTCAGGCCATTATAAATATAGAGAATGGAAGACTGCTTGCGCTTTCCTCTTCATGGCAGCTTTCTCTGTACTTTCAATCAGATTTTCTTGGCAGCAACTTAAGCAGCAATAAAAGCATAACACAGATTTCTCTTCATTTTAAACTGTTACAATAACAGATTAAAATTCTACACTTTTCAGCAGTCAAATAAAATGCATAAACCTAGGTAGTGTGAAAACATTGCAAGGTATGTGAACATTAGACTGAATAAAGTATAAATACATAATCTAAATAAAGGTAATTCACTAGTTGACTGTAACATGTATCTTATACAGTCATTAATTTCAAGTTGTTTAGGTAAACAGCAAACTTCAACATATTTATTAACATGCAATATACAAACAAGGAAGAAATTACAAAAAATAAATGAAGGCTACAGTATATTGCTACCAAAGGTTAATTGATGGATTTCGCATATGATGCCAAAATGTATCAAGAAATATCAAGAAATAATGAATCAAATAATCCAATTCATAGTATTGGATATTCACAATAGTATGAATTGGATTATTTATTTATTATAAATAAATATATTTTTATTTTTTTATTCTAAATTTCTAATTCAATTAATCTTGAATCCTAACAGAAAACTGTGCTTCCTTTGCATATCTTTATTAATCAGTATGTCCAGATTTATGCTGATCAAAGCAATCAAAGAACATAAATTATAAATCCAGCAGAGTGCAACTATCAATAAGACAGGTATATAAATAACTATTGAATTATTTAAATGTCAATTACAATAGAATTTGCTTTCCTATATTTTGATATTATGCTGTTAAGTTTTTTGCATTTGTTCTATGTGCAGACATAAAATATCACAGGAAAGCAATAAAAAACTTATCCAAACCAACACAACAAACCAAAACAGAAAAAGCATGTGCTTAAAACTAAACACCTAATTTACACTGAAATCCCCTGATAATATAAATACAGATAATGTGCAATCCTCTTCTTGATTTACAATCAATTGTATGTTATCCTAGCAAAATGGTAAAACAATAATAATCACTGTACCTTAAAAGTCATACTGTTATTTAAAGCTTCTTTCTCTGTGAAAATCTTTACTGTGTGAGCTGCAAAATATAATGCATTATCTGACAAACTTTATTCTTGCCATACTTGCCTACTTTCTTGTTAGGACAAAAGCTACGTCCAAATAGTTGAATGAATTTCTGATCTCAGTAATAGGGCAAGCTGGAGAACAACAGTTCTGCCTTGCAAAAACTTGTAATATTTAACATGTTTCTACTTCTACACTGGACTAAAATCTAGATATTTTAGGGTGGGGTTTCTTTTTTTGGTTTGTTTGTTTTTTTTTTTTTACAGAACAAAAATGTGCTGAAATTGTATTTTTAAAGGAGAAGCGATTCATTCAGCTTTACTTCTTTCTGTACTTCTCTTCTTTTTCTTTCCCTCTCTTCCCTGGGCTGGTTTTCATATCTTTCACATAAGTTTGTCATAAATGACTGGAAAGGTTTGTAACAAAAATCCCATTTTAAAAATTTTCCCACTATTTTTTTCCCCAACAAATTCTATGGCTCAAATGAAAGAATATATTATAAAGAAATAAACCAAGATGAAATTGTTCCGATTATTATTTACAGTTTCTGTGCTTTAAAACCAAATACACAATGCAAACAATAGAAAGGAGGTTTTTTTTTTAATGAAACTTTTAAGTAATTTATAGAGTTTCAATTGAAAAAAATGGTCTCTCAAAAGTACTTAATGAAAAATAACTACATGGACACATGGGTACAAGAGAAATTATTTAATTCTTTGTTACTTATCCACTGAAACAACTGATTTGGTGAATTTTTCAATTCTTTTAGAAGTTCACAGTACCCAATTGTTCAGTCTAAATAAAGTTTCAAATTTCATTCAGGACAATATTACATATCTCATTTTTCTCTTTTCCCTTTGGGATTAAAAACTTGAGATGTACTGAATAGTTTATCTACTAAAGTTCTTAACTATTATAGCCAGTAGGATTGATACAGAAGGAAAAAGAGCTCTTCAAGTCTACTCCAACACCTTATGGTGAATTGCACACGGTTTGTTTCGCTTTTTACCCAGAAGTTTTGGACTAACTTCAGCAGTTTGTTTCTGACAGCAAAACATGCAAATCCCTTAATTTGCTTCTGAACTGAAATCACCTCTAGGTGATTCCTTCCTTAAGAAGGAAGCATTTCATGACATTAATGTCCCAGGGTTCACTCGGAAAGGCAGTATTTTCAAATTATCTAGTAAGCTATACAAAGTTTGTTTGCAATTCTTTTCTCTGCATTCATATTCAAATGTAGCAGAAGGATTCCTTTTATCAAGATGCTTCCAAGGTATTTATGCAACAAGGGTTAATAAGCTATTTCTTGTTTTCTACACACTGAAATTCTAAAGCATATATAATCATGGCTCAGCTTTCCTTTGAAATTACAGAAGCTTGTTTTTATTATCTGTTGTGAGTCTGTATAACAGACTGTCCAGGCCATACAACAGTTGGTTTTCCAGTCTGTTTAGATGATGTAGTGTTATCTGCAGTTGTTTGTTTATTTGTATTTCATCTTTAGGGGAATCTGGTATGCACCAGACAGCTTTGTCCTGATAACAGCATCTTATTAGAACTTGGCATTCCTGTCTGAGTTTCTCCTTGTGCTTTCATTTTCTTTGTTCCACAAAAACTAAAGTAAGCCTGGGCCAGCCTTAACATTGCCTTAGAGTTATGTAGACAACATTTCTTAGTATTTACAAGCTTGTTATTTCAGAACATTGCTACAGAAAACATTTCTAGCAGGTTAGATATTTCCTCCAATATTTCACTTGTAATATATAGGGAGTTCTGTTTTATGTTTTAAAACAAACTTTGTTCAAACCTTAACAATATTAATACTATTAATCAAGTGTATAAATATCTGCCTTAGAAAAAAAAAAAAACAACAAAACAATAAGCCAACTTTCAAGCTTATTTTAGATTCAGTTTTTCCTTACTGTTTGTGCAATGACAATATTTACCTTGGGAAATCAAAACCAAAAAAATCTTAAAAAAGCCCTTTATCTAAGAAAGCCTCAAATGAAGTTCAAATATTTGTGAAATGGAAGTAATATCCTAGTTGTTTATAAATTACCCATCTAGACCTGATGAAATGCATCATGAGGGACTTAGACTACAGCCTTATTGCTATAAGAAGGAATAGCCAGAATGTTACAGAGCTATCATCATACTTTCAAACTGATGAAATTTCTGGGACAGACTGTCTGTTGGTAAGGATACAGAAGATAGCAAGAGACTAAATAACAGTCTACACAGATTTGTCAAAACCGAATTATATTATTCCAAAGAAACTTCGATCTGTAGTAAGGAAGGAAAATATTTGTTGTCATATACCATAATGTAAATAATGTATGTGATCTGCCACACATCATGTTCTCACTACAAAATGAGTTAAAATTCATCTAGATCAAAATATTGCATGTTGCATATACAATTAGCTGAAGATCCATACTGAAAAAGTAGGTTTCATGGTGCAGTGTGAAAATATAAAGCTGTGTCCACAGAAGTCTGTTCTGAAACTGGCACTATTTAATATTTTCATTAGTTATATGGACAGTAGAATAGAGACAATGTTTATTAAATTTACAGATGATAGCAAACTGAGCAGATGCAAGCACATTGAAGCACAGGGTTAGAATTCAAAATGATTTACAAAAGGAGAAAATAGTATAAAGTAAATAGAGTGAAATTCAAAACAGGACAAGAACAAAATATCACGTTAAAGTATATATAAAGAACCACAATTACAACATTGAAATCGACTGGTTAGCAGTACTGCTGAAAAATACTGGAGTACTATCTGGTTTAGTCACACACAGTGGGTGTCTAGCACAGTTTGATATATCCTATGGCATTGTGCATGCCCCCCAGTGGCCCCTCCAGAAAAAATGTCACCCTTCACCTCATGTCATACCTCGGGGTCACAGCTGCATGTCTCAGACGTGCTAAGGCATCTCCAGTGGCTCTTGGCACCTGTGTGTGTGGGTAACTGAATTGAGTTTTAAATAAATACAGCCAATAGAGCCCAGAGGGCTGTTTAGCTCATCTGAAAGTAGACATATACACATTGTCAAATCAACAGTTCTCCAGGCATCAGTGACCTCCAGATGCCGTTTCAGGAAAGCACAGGTTTCTTATTGGTGTTGTGTCATACCTGGCAGTCCCACCTGGATCTTTCAGACACATTTGGTACTTCAGATGATATTAGGCACCTAGGTACAGGCAGCTAAATCAAGCCTTACATTTCCAGTTGCTGTTGTGATTTCACATGACCCTGTATAAATCTAAATAGAGCATTTTGGCTGTGTGTGTCAAAAAAATGACAGATATGTTTAAATATTTAGGCTTACACATAATATGAATTCAAATTATATGAATTCCATCCTGACTGGATGAAAACACTCCATTCAGTTACTTCATCAGGACTGAGGTAATGTATAAGAAAAAAAGAACCTAGACAAAATTGTTATACAAAAATTCTTCAGTCCCAAAGTATAGGAAAGGTTGCTGATGCAGGCAGATTTCCTTGTAGCAAGGACAAGTACTGCTCCTAAATTGCAGAAAGCTAGGTTTAGTTTAGGCACAAGTAAAAACTTTTGCTGTGTACAAAGGGTCGGGATTGTCTTGGAATATTGTGGAAATTCTATCAGTAGAAGTTTCTGAATACAAGTTGGAAACATAGCTACCATGAATGGCTTAAGTCTAATTTATCCTG
This sequence comes from Pezoporus wallicus, assembly GCF_028554395.1. Taxonomy (NCBI): domain Eukaryota; kingdom Metazoa; phylum Chordata; class Aves; order Psittaciformes; family Psittacidae; genus Pezoporus; species Pezoporus wallicus. The sequence goes on along the minus strand of NW_026636227.1, from coordinate 729,834 downwards.
TCTTAAAGACAAAGTGTTAGACCTCTCAAAATGCTTTTCAATCTGCCTCTGTAAGTCTATAACCTTAAAATATAATTAGGGTCACTTCTCTTCCTTCTTTTATGCTTCAGTCTCAATATTGTTGACATTTAAATTATCATAATTTAGGTTTTGTATTACCATTCTAACTAAAAATATGACAGGACATACCTGTAAGCTGTACTTATGGAATGGCCATAACCAGAAATACAGCGCTTCACAATTCTCTAGTTTTATCAGTTTGACAGAGGAAAAATCTAAACATCTTTGGGGGGAGCAGGGAAGGGTGCAGGGAGCAGGTCTTCCATAATTTACACCTGCACAGAGGTTTTCAAACCATGCACCACAAATCACTTCTGAATGCCTCAAGTTACTATTTCCTGTTCCTCAAATAAAATAAATAAAATATTCAACTCTCTTTCCTCGATTGAGTCTGAAAGTTGCCTGTTCTGGAAAAAAAAAGTGTCTGAAACACTAGCTGACATCCTGGAGAGCAGCCTGGCATCACTGCCAAGAATCAGCTGGCTACTTTAAAAAAGTCCTGACTGCATAAAAATATTATGTACCATATGCTAACAGTTTATTATAACTTGTGTATTACACAGACAGCAACTGGAAGCAGAGCTCCACCTTATATGACTTTGTATCACTTTGCAAAATCAGTTCAGTTATGATTCAGGAGTATCTGTGTATTTTTAGAGAACTTACTCCTTCTGAAAGGCAGCCTTTAGAACTTACTTTGGATTGTATTTTTGAGAGTAGTATCATTGCTTGGGCCTAATTGATTGCCCCTTACACCAAAGATCAGCACGATCTGCACAAGGCTGCCTTTGCTTGTTCAAACCTGTAAATGTTCTTTGTTTTCTTTATGAAATCATCATCTTCCTCTGAAGCAAGATCCTTTCTGAACCTATAGTTTCACAGTTTGTCTCTTATAAGTATTTGCTAAACTGTAGCTGCTAAGGAATGTAGGCTCACTGAGCTGAGCATCTGCCAGGAGCTACTTGGCCTACGGTCAGCATGCCAAATAGCTGAGGATGAGACTGCTACAGAGGCAACATCAGTAGACAAACCAACTTCTGTGGTAAATGTGCAGCCCTTGCCTTATTTATATGCTGTGTCTCTCTATGTGAATTTTACATGCAGTCTGGGCAGCAAAAGTGGACAAAGGCTTTTCCCTGTTGTCTGACTGTTGAAATTCTTTCTCCAGCAGATCTTGGCAGATCTTGCTACAGATTTTGATGTTAGGTACCATGCCTGTGTCTTTCTGTGCAGATAAAAGGGAAAACTTCAGGGTGCTGGCCTCTAAAGTCGTTATAGGGCACTACAGTTAAATCCAAAGGTAGTCTTTGTATCTAGATAAGCATACTGCAAGATGCTGTAAAACATTTCCAACAAGTTTACAGTGTTAACGAACACAGCCTTTTGCTATACTACCTTCAGAATAGAATAAGGATAGGAAAAATGAGTTTTAAGAGTATAGTCAAGTTCTGTGGCTGTTTAGCCACTAAGTGTACCTTTTTTCACAGAATCATAGAATCATAGAACGGTTAGGATTGGAAAGGACCTCAAGGTAGAATCATAGAATCATGGAATAGTTAGGGTTGGAAAGGACCTTAAGATCCTCTAGTTCCGACCCCCCTGCCATGGGCAGGGACACCTCACACTAAACCATCTCACCCAAGGCTCTGTCCAACCTGGTCTTGAGCACTGCCAGGGATGGAGCATTCACAATTTCCCTGGGCAACCCATTCCAGGGTCTCACCACCTTTACAGTAAAGAACTTTTTCCTTATATCCAATCGAAACTTCTCCTGTTTAAGTTTTAACCCGTTACCCCTTGTCCTGTCACTACAGTCCCTAATGAAGAGTCCCTCCCCAGCATACCTATAGGCCCCCTTCAGATACTGGAAGGCTGCTATGAGGTCTCCACATGGCCTTCTCTTCTCCAGGCTGAACAGCCCCAACTTCCTCAGCCTGTCTTCATATGGGAGGTGCTCCAGTCCCCTGATCATCCTCGTGGCCCTTCTCTGGACTTGTTCCAACAGTTCCATGTCCTTTTGATGTTGAGGACACCAAAACTGCACACAATACTCCAAGTGAGGTCTCAGGAGAGCAGAGGAGAGGGGCAGGATCACCTCCTTCAACCTGCTGGTCAAGCTCCTTTTGATGTAGCCCAGGATATAGTTGGCTTTGTGGGCTGCAAGCATGCACTGAAGCTGGCTCATGTTCATTTTCTCATCGACAAGCACCCCCAAGTCCTTCTCTGCAGGGCTGCTCTGAATCTCTTCTCTGCCCAGCCTGTAGCTGTGCCTGGGATTGCTCCCACCCAGTTGTAGGACCTTGTCCTCCACATTGTTGAACTTCATGAAGGTAACATTAGCCCACCTCGCAAGTGCGTCTCCATTTCACTCTTTTCCTAGACTATAATTTCTCTACTTGAAACATCTGAAGGAGTTGACATCTGCTTCTTCCCATGAAAGGCAGAGAGGAAAAGAGAGCAGTCATCAGAAAGGGCTTGCATCTCTTTATTCAAGAGGAAGAACCAATACAAAAAAAAGAGGGGGGAAAAAAGAGGTGTGGTTTGGTTTTCTACAGAGCAATTATTTTGTACCTCAGTTTGATTCAGCTGTACCTCAGCTGAAGTGAACTGCATGAGAAGAACATCTTTCTGGAGGTCTTCTGAAGATTTATGACTTTTCTGACAACAGTTTAGACAACACACTAGATATAAGAAAAGTTGTCTCAATCTACATGCTAAAATGTCAGCAAAATAAATGCTAAATATTGGAAAGCACTGTTGTACCCATCAGTCAAGACTATGATTTGGCATGAAGAAATACCAAGCTTGTGTGATAGCCCACTATTCTGAAATCGGCTCTTGGCCCCTAATACAGTTCTGAAATCCCTTCAGCAGAGGCAGCTGAGGCACATATGTCCTCTTCCCCTATCTACTCATCATTCTTCATCAGTATCTCCAATGTCTGTGTGTCTAACTGCAAGATTGGATTTTCCATGCATAGCAGCACTTAAGCATCTTAAACCTCCTACTCAGATTTTTTTTTTCCAAATACAGTCATTTATTTGTAAAAACTGAAAGTCTCAAAGTCTCTTTGTTATGTTTTAATGAAAGCTGAGATCCCTGAGACTATCAAAGATAAGAGTCTTCACAGATATTGGTTTGCTGGACAACTGCCACCCATGCAAATTCCACTCCTAAACATAACTAGTAGAGGACAGAATTCATTCTGTTAATAGAGGTAATGGAGTCTCTTATATTTATACAAGCCCTCAAACAAGCTCATAAATTACAAGAAAATACAGTATTTTATTTCCTTACAGGTTCTTTGATGACTTAATGGGGTGAAAAGGAGACTAAGTATGGGCTATGAAAGCAATTGTAATAATTCTTGAAGAAACCTGAAACTGTAATCTGTACATACAGCTGAATCCATTTTTCTTCTCATAAAATACACAGACACATTTCCTGTTAGAGACTTGCTCCAGAGGTTAAGGTATATTGAATGAAATTTCTTTTCAAAAAAAGGTAGAGAAGTTGAGAGAAAAATATCAGTAACTAGGTAAGGAGCAAGTAATGCAAAATTTTAATTTGGCACTGCAGACAGGCCCTTAAAGAAAAGAAGTTTGACTTTGCAATCTTTTTGTATTAAATTCCGTGTTGAACTAGCAAAGGTGAAAAGCTAAATACACAACTAATTGTCCTGAACTCCATTTTTATAAGTTGTGCAGGGAAGGAAGGCAGAAATGGAGCAGGGCAATACAGTATGTTAGGAAATACAGAAGTGGACTGGAGTGAAAATGCAGCCACAGGAACATGAGGGTGCAAAGATTACTGCACAAGTGCTGGAGCTGACCTGTCCCTTCACAAGTTGATGGTGCCTGTGGCACTTTCAGGACCACTCCTGATCCTTGAAGGGTCACTGTGTACAGTAATGAAGTGGTGGCAAAAATGGAAAGGGCAGGTCACAGTAGTTCCCCATGGTTCCTGAAATACCTACGAATTCCTGGTCATAGTGGGCTTGAACAAGAAAGAACTGCTATCACAATCCTGAAGTGTGTAAAAAAGGGACTTCTGGCCCAACAAGCTATGCCAGAGATGGAAAACTAGAAAGGAAAGGTAAGAGGAGAGCAGATGTTTGACACTCAGTACCAGAGAGGAAACCTATACTATGGCTGTTGAAATGGAGAGATCCCCTGTGAGAACCATGTCTCAGAAAGCAGCTGCCAAGTCAAATAATCATTAAATCTCAGCAGAAACAAACATCATCACGCTATGCTGTGTCTCTTTAGTAGACCCAACAGCAGTTCACGCTGGGCTAGTATGAATTGTACCATACTAAGCCTGGACAAAAACACAGGTCAAAGTGACAAAAGTGTGCACTTCTAATTCAGCAGTCTGAAATGAAATGAAAAATGAACTAAAAAAAATGAATGGAAAACCTGGAAAGATAGCTTGTGCATTGAACCTGTGCTCTTTGTTACGGGTGACACCTTAGTACTCTGCCTTCGTGTAAAACCCAATCTCCACACTGCTTTGAAGAGCACTTAAATGACACTGGATCTTTACTAGTCTTCCAGTTCGGGATAGTGGGAATTCTCTGCTCCTTTCTCTGTTGCTCCTGAATACTCAACCTGTGGAAAAACTCATGTTGAGGGTGGAACAGGCTGAACAGGTAGGTTGTGGAGTCGCCCTCTCTGGAGACATTCAAATGCATATTTGTGTGTAACCTGCTCTAGGTGGTCCTGCCATGGCAAGGGGTTGGCCTAGGTGATCTCCAGAGGTCACTTCCAACGCTGATGACTCTATGATTCTGTGATTCTGTGACTTATGTAAGAGGGTATGATACAGTTTCATGGCCCTGGCCATTCTTTGTATGCAAAGAAACCTTGTCAGCAAGTTAGGGAAATGAGAAATGTACAATGGCTCATTCTACAGAGGGCACTTTTACGTATTTGGCTGGGAGAGAGATAAAGCCCAGTTATCCCAAGGCACAGAGATGTTTAACTTCAGTCCAGTAACCAGAAACCGGCACATAGTAGGAGGGTAATTAACTACTACATCAATTTAGGTGATACCTAGAAAAATAAATGCAAGACAAGTTCCTCTTCTATGTCAAAGCAGAGAAGTTAAAACTAAGTAAAAACTGAAAAAGAAGGCTCAGATTTTGGTCTGTGCAGGCAAGCAGAGGGAAAATGGAAGACAGCTTTAATGGCAAAAGTCAAAGATGTGCTGCTGATGCTGTAATGTGTCTTCAAAGACTGTTCAGCTCAAACATGCAAAATATGTTATCCAATTAAAACACCCCTCTACTCTTAAACAAAAAAAAAAAAACCAACCCTGTGACCAAAACCAAAATCTGAAATCTATCCTTTTTTTTCCTCAGTTACCCAAGATCTTCATGTTATATGCTATATGCTTGTATCAATCAGGTTTCTACCCTGCCTCTTTATCTAGTGCTACCTTCTATTCAGTTGTGGGGAAAGAGAAGATAGGGTCCTACTGACAACAGTTCTGCACTCCTATTGCAGACTGTCCCTTTTTCTTGACTAGCTAAAAAGTGAAGACACTAAGTTCCCTTTCTCCAGCAGGAAACAGAAAGGAGATGAAATACACTTCTTGAAAGACCATGACTGTGACGGTGGCTAACCATAGCAGATGGCTTGATATAGGCCATTTATTCTTTCAGATTTCTTATAAGCTGTCCTAAAGAAAGTTGTATAAGAAGATCCAGGGATGAGAAACCAACTAGATTTTTCCATGACAGCTGGACAGGTAGAAAGTAGAAGGATGAATAACTCTGTGATTTATAGATTTTAGGAAAATAGTCTTAGGGGTAAGAGACAATGGAATTGGAGAAGTATTAATGGTAGGAATATAGAAATGATATTTCCTTTGTGTCAGGAACAAGGTACTGATGAATTGCTGAAGAAACTACAGGAAGAAGTTGAAAGACCTTGGAGAGAAAAGACATGAGGAATTTATAGACATCCTTTGGGAACATATGCTGAGGGCAAATCACATATTGCTGATTGAGGCTACACACATTTTTAGGAGCCATCACATCACTTGGTTTGAATAAAAAAGATATATTCTGGGAAAATGATTGCATGAATATCATATAACATAAAAGTAACTCTGATTGGAGTAAAGGTATGACTACAAAGGGCAAAGCCAGAAGAACCAAAGAAATTGCCAAGGCCCAGATTCAGCAAAATATTTATACTTTCAGCTTCTGACTGCTAACATTAGATGGTAAAAGTTTTCACAGCAGGTAAGATCATAAGTCATTTGTTAAATCTTACCCTAAGGCTTTTACATGTTAATCCAATGATTTTAAATGTAAGGTTTACTGAACATATTTACAAAATTTTCAAATTTTAATTAATAGTATCAAAGTTATATAGGCTGAGGGAACTGTGCTTGTTCAGCCTGGAGAAGGAACAGCTTTGGGGAGAGTTAACAGTAGCCCTTCTTTTCCTATGAGGAAGTTAAAAAACAGGACGGAGCCAGGCTCTTCCCAGCTGTACATGGTGGGAGGACAAGAGAGAATAGACATAAGCTGAACCAAGGATTTTCAGGCTGGTTGTTAGAAAAAGCTGAAAACCATGATGGAGACATTTTTATGATGGAGACATTCAAGTAGGGAAACAGTTTGTCCAGCGAAGCCATGCATCCATCCTTGAAGATCTTCAGGACTCAACTAGTCAGAGTCCTTAGTAACCTGGTCTGATCTCAGTGCTAACCCTGCTTTGAGCAGGAGGTTGGCATAAATGGCTTCCTGAGGTCCTTTCCAAACTCAGTCATCATATGATGCTATGATCCCATGAAAATATTTTCACCGCTTCAGTGTGCAAGTGCTGCCTTCTTTTACCTGGGAAAAATGCTAATGCTATCTTTTTGATATGTGACAATGTGTGTTTGCCCCTGTTTAGGTGTGTTCTTTCATGAGATATCCTATTTAATAATTTTTAGGAAATGAAAGGACATAAAAGGAAGAAGAAAACAGTGAAGTATTTTTCAGTGATCCTGTATGTACCATAGTGCAATATCTGTAGAAATAACAAAAAGTCAGAATGGATTAAAAAGTTAATAAAAACGTAGAATGAAGTGCCAGAATTATAAAATGTTTCACATTCATAGGAAGAACACACAAGATTGCAGAATTAAATTGGCATGTATTACAGTAGCAGCAATGCTAATGTCTAAGTAATCTCTCACCAAAACTGTAAGCCTCTAATACACTGAAAAGCAAAGACTCCTAAAGTGCCCTAGGTTAGTGAGAAGGACTTCTCTGACCTATTTTCCTGCACATGGCCATCTAAAATCTACCTAACCTGTACATTAAAAGAGCCAATGTAATTCTTTGTCACTTTATGTGGCATAAATTTCAAAAAATGTGGAAAGGTGTAACAATTTCAAACAATGATTGTGTCATGTTACCATGCACAATAGCTGGTTCCATGAATAAAGCAGGTATTTCATGTCCATAATAACTGAAAAGTGGACATAAATATTCAGCGTCAGCTATAGACATACCAAGATGATTTTCTGATATTGATATTTTTTCTTCTGTATTGAGGCATTATAAGCTAGGTTAGTAAGTACTCCCAGAGTGTTTAACAGCCCTTCGGAAGTATTAGAGCATACTGAACTAATGACCGATGGATAACCAAAGTATCGCATTCACTCATGGATCCTTCATTCTAGTTCTTTTGAACGTATTATATTTGCTTTTCTTTTTGGTAATAAAGAGTGGACATTAATTATATCTCAAACATTATAAAAATCTTATTGAACACCTGCATTGTAAAAATATTCCTTGTATTTATTTTCTATTGTTCTAGAAGACTTTATTTTATTTAATCATTTATTTATTTATTTATTTATTTTAGAAAATAACTTATTTCTTTGTCCTGGTATACTTCAGTAGTAAATATTTGAGTTGCAATTTATATCATATTTCAGTTCACTGTCTTCATTATTAATGAATTAGCAATCTCATGTCCTAGATTCAAGGCCACACAGATCCTTGTTGTTGTGGTTTAAGCCCAGCTGGTAACTCAGAACCACGCAGCCACTTGCTCCCTCTCTCTGCCTTCCTCCACTCCCGAAGGGATGGGGAGGAGAATTGAAAGAATATAACTCCCACGGGTTGAGGTAAGAACAGTCCAGTAACTAAGGTGTAACACAAACCACTGCTGCTTCCACCAATAATAATAATGATAAGGGAAATAACAAGGAACGAGAATGCAATCGCTCACCACCTGCAGACCAATACCCAGCCCAACCCCAGCAGTGATCTAGCCCTTCCGGGTAACTGCCCCCAGTTTCTATACTGGGCATAATGTGCTGTGGTATGGAATACCTCTTCGGCTAGTTTGGGTCAGGTGTCCTGTCTGCTTCCTCCCGGCTTCCCCTCCTCCCTGGCAGAGCATGAGACTCAAAGTCCTTGGTCAGAGTAAATGTTACTGAGCAGCAACTAAAAACACTGGTGTTATCAGTGCTGTTCCCAGGCCACAGCACTGCACCAGCTACTAAGAAGGAGAAAAATGACTGCTGCTGCTGAACCCAGGACACTTGTCAATGGAGACCTAAGAAAAAAACAAGTATTGCCTTCCAATATTGACTTTGAAAATCTTGCTGGCAAAAATGTTTGAAAGGATTGTTGAATAGGGTGTTGACCAGTATCACTGGAAGACCTGATGATAATCAACCAGACATTTACTCTTCTGCCATGCACTTTCTAAAGCTAATCAACACCAGATCTTCCTCCTGTTTGGTACACCAAAACAAAAAAAAAGCGCACAAAAAACCCTAAAAATTCACTACAACAAAACCAACACCAAACATCCCCTATACATTACCATGTAAAATAAATGAATTTAAAATACTAGGGACAAAGGTGGGGTTAAATAAAGTTAACAGACGGACCGTGAAATACTTGTGACTTTCTAGATTACACAGATTTGTTGCAAAATCAAGGAATCTGAATTTCAAATCCAGCATGTGATGGGGGTTGCAACTAGGTGATCTTAGGTTCCTTAACCCTAACTATTCTACGATTCTGTGTTGCCCAAGCAACCGTCCTTCTGGTTAAACAATTGAAACTTATGAACCTATAGCTTTATGAAAAATTTTGAGTGATATCACACCTTTTATGTTAGGATTTTCTTTCCCTATTGCTTTCCAGTGATAAAAGAAAATATTAGTACACAACTAAGATATTTTAGAGGCATTACTTCTGAATCTGAATATTAAAACTGGCTATCCAAAACAGTAGTAGGGCAATAAAGACCATATGGAACAGTTCTGGTTTTGACTCTTACCACCTGTTGCTTTACCTCCTTCTGGTTCTCTACAGTGAATGTCTCTTATATTCAGAATCTGTGGGAGCACCTTACATCTTATATACATATAAACACAAGAACTTACTCTTATTACAATTGGAATCTTGAAAGTCTAACCATTATTGGTCCAGATTTAATAGCAATAGAAAAGGAAAGACTCATAAGGCAATTAAAATTATGTCCCTTTTTCTGGTGTCGTTCTCACTCTTGCCCTCCTTGGGATCATAGGGTCAGTGTTTTATATGTGGTCAATGTTTATCTGTGGTACTATTTACGTATGGGTAGATATTAATTATTTGATCTTTTTTTAATTCCTAAAACCGATTTGCCCAGATCTGTGTTTCTGCAACTGGCGATGGGCGAGTTATCACCATGGGGGCTGAATTGCTGTCCTGTGACCCATCCCTTATGACTTCATCCCTACGCCACATTCTGTGCCCCCATTTCTCAAGCCCTCTTCTGTTGTACCAGGCCTGGTTTTCTCTACCTTATGTCATTACCGTAGTACTGTATATATTTCATTCTGCAAAGAACAGCTGCTTGTTTCTGCTGTCTGTATAAAACAAGGGTTTCATCATATGCAAACAATAAAAATAAAACAAATGAGCTGTAGACACCTAGACAATTAGAGAAATTGTTATGACAGCTAAACCAAATGAAGTAAAGCTGCAGACAGAAGATAAGTTCATGCAGAGCAAATATAACAAACCTCAGTCCTGAGGCCAGGCAAATACAGTGCAAAGCTTATGGCCTACCACTAGAAATGGCAATATTTTATTGCAGGGCTGAATGCTTGTGTATTTTGTTGAACATGTACTGTGATATAAGGCAATAGACACTTGCTCAAGGCTCCCAGGTTCCTGCAATACAAAGACACAAAGGTCCAAGTTCAAGGTGGAATGAAAAATCTGAATTTCCTGTCTTTTGTAAGCTTAAGTCAGACCTTTTCTTTGCTTATTAATAGCAGGGCTTATTAAATAACAGCTAATGGAAGGAAAAATAATAAAGGTATTATGCAGTGCATATTCAGTGGTCTATTCATTTTGAAAAAAAATAAACCCTTATTCTTGAGTTTTAAGACGTTTTAAATTTTAAGGATCTCTCTATACTACTACATGACTACTACATTTCACATTTATAATAAACATTCCCTGGTAAATAATCGGGTAATAAATATTCTTTCACCTACCCCCTACTAAGCATATGTGATTAAGTTCCTGGATGACACTATGAACTCTTCTGCTTCCTTATGTCATGTCTAGATTTCAGGTGGCAGACAATCAATCCCTTTTTATAATGGGTGATGACTAGTTGTGATGACTGCAAATTTTTCATCAGAATCCTTGATCTTGCTACCCCTACAGTTCAACAGCACTGAATTTACTGGTCTTAAATCATGCTACAAAGCCCATCTGTTTATCCAGACTTTCTCCAAGGAGGTCATATAAAAGAAAACTCATAAGAACTTGGCTATGGCAAATGAATATGCTTTCCTCAATACCTCCAGTACATCTTACTCTTCTCCCCTTTCCCTAGAGGAACAAATACGGAAATGCTGTGACATCTGAGGTAGCTCATTTTGTTTTCCTAAAGAAATTGGCTAAGTAAGTTTTGTAAAAGCAATCAGTTTAGATTACATACTTGCTTAACAAAAAAGCCAAAAAACCCCAAAACCCCACAAACACAAAAAAAAAACAAACAAACCAAAACTCAAACTCCCAAGTTTTGCATTTGTATTGTTGAATTTCAGATCTTTATCACTGAATCAATATCTATTTTAGTATTTCTGCTCAAAATTATCAAAATTTCTCACTGAACAACAATCTGTTTCAATAAAACAGTGCCTTTCTTCTCACAAGGGCTTTCTGCCTTCATTCAGAGTTGTCAAATGCTCATTTTACCCAGAAACGTATCTAAGTGTGATTATCTTGCATCAGTTCCAGTCCCAGGTCCAAAATAATGTGTCTGTGCTTATTAAGCACCTATTTGAAGAGGAATATCTTTCTCTCTTAATATCATGCAAACCAGTTTCAAAAGGTGGAGATAAGAATGTAACCCTCAGGATTGGCATCCTTGTATCCCATCTGAATATAAAAACCTGCATCAATTTTTATTTGAGTACTTACAGGCTGCTAGTTATTATATTAAACATGAAGACTGCTGTATTGGTCTCAAACTCCTGCAGATAGAAGATAAGAAGTTAAACAAGTTCCCGTGGAGGTCCTTTGGATTCAGCTAAATTGTGATAAAATTGTTTTATTTGAGTACTTAAAATATTGATTTTTTATTTTTTTTTAACTTAGACATCAAAAAATTTAGACAGCATTATGCTCAATTATACTGTAGTTAATGGGAATTATGCTGCAAAAAAGCTGGATTTTTCTCTCTTTCATGTAGAGAGGGTGGAAAGCTCCACACTTCTAATTTTGTGTGTCCATGTTTTCTTCAGAATGAGTTTCGGCCCAAGTTTCTAATTTCCCACACAAACATTTATTCTTCCTGAAGCTTGAAAAATAATGGTACTGCTCCTTTACTCATCCTTCCTAAATGAAAATTATTAACCTCTTTGCCTAAAAGAAAAACTAGCAGCTTATTTATTTTAGAGCCCAGGGTTTCAAAGGAGAAACGTGATTTTAACTGACAAAAAAAAAAAAAGCACACATACTTCTTGCAAAAAGATTTCTATTTGCCAGCTGTACAGGCTACTGCAACAAGTGTCTAAACCTGAAAAAAATAAAATATTGTGCAGCATTTCAGAGCTTTTATAGTGTGATTGTAACATATCTGGGAGGCTTGCCAGACTCAGTCAAATGAAGAACACAGCATTTTCTCATCGCTAATAACAGTGACCTGAAGTCACGTTGAAGATTGTAAGGTCAATTTCCCTCTTAAATCGAAAAAAGAAAGTAGGAGAACAGATGTGGGTAGCTGCTTCTGTATTTAGAAATTGCATGACAGCTGGGATAGGCTATATGATCTCCAGTCTATGCATTTAAGGTGTTTTTTATTGAATTGCTCATGTTAATCAGATGCAATTGTTGAAGCGCATTTTTAAGGTATAGTGCAACACAGATGAATTAGCCAATTTCATAGTGTAAATTTAAAATTGATACTTTTTCTTCATTCAATATGTTCAGATAAGTTTACCACGTGGAATGCACATTTCAAGGAGAATTTTCTGGGTTTGAATGAGGAGTTCCGAATTGACACTGCATACAGGCATGCAACAATAAAATTAATTCATTTTAAATAAAATTACACAAAGCATAATTTATACTACCAGATATTGGGTTATTTGGTGGGGTTTTGGGGTTTGGTGTTCTGTTTTTTTTTTTTTAGTTTACAATTGCAGCAACAGTATCTGTGTGATCAACATCCTGGTAACATTTATTCCATCATTTTAGCCGGGCATAATTCTAGAAAGAGGAATTTTTATGCCTACAGAAATTCTCACCCTGCCTTATTTCATACATTAAACTGACCGGTTTAGCATACACATCATTTCTTATTACTGACTCATTATGCCTATGTGCTGAAATACAATTTGCACAGGCTACACACGAATATTTTTGGCTACTATTTCTTTACTTTAAAATGCCAACCATCTGCTTGAGGATGACAGCATCTAGGCAAGTCTTTGCTTTAAATCCCAGCACTTTATTTGTAATTCTTTGTTGGGTGAAGCATGCAAATCACATTTCACCTCTTCATACTGTGCAAATCATCTACCTACACATTTTAACATTAGACATAGTAACCTACTGAGCCTCGATCTCTGAGAAGAAAAAGGTACTTCATGAGAGCAGTTTATCTGAAATATTTTAAACATCTATTACAGAATGAGAGATAAATCTTCTGTCTCTTTGACATAAGGAGGGACTAGGTGAATAGTTAGACTTAGAGGATTAAACTTCTAACACTTACATTGGAGTATCAAGCAAGACCTTGGAAGAGAGTTCTCAATTAAGACAAATCTAAACCATTTTCTAATCTTCAACCAAGCATTTGATTCATACTTTTTTCTCTAACCTATGTCATGTATATATAAATTATTTCAGAAAAATATTTTACTGAATAAGGTAGAATACTCCTTAATATTTACCAAACCACGAGGGAAAGAGAGTTTGGTGTCTGCTCAGAAGGGTTAAGGAGAAAAGCAAGGGAAGTAGAATGAATCAGTTTTAGCATACAATATTCTCTCCCCTCTGAGTTTTAGAAAAAATGGTGATACAAGTTAAAGCAGCCTTTAGGCAGCTTAAACTTGTGCAATTAGCCTTTCACAGCAGATTGTCCTAAGCCTCTCTGACACTGGCAATTTTACAAGGGTTGCATTCATATGTGAGTGACCTCCTTGTGAATGACAACTGAAATGCTTAAAATTTAGACAAGAAAATATGTATGTATTTGTTTTCACAATATTCCGCACAATATAGTACTCATCTTTTATAAGGTCATTTTAATAATGAGTGATTATTTATTACTGTTAATGTAAAGGGGGGACTCCCATACCAGACATATCAAAGTTCCCAGGTGCAGCACCATGAAACCAGAGCCTTTGAGCTCTCCAAGGGTGATAGCTTTACTTCCTTTACTCCATCTTAGCAGCTGCAGCCTCTGCAGGAGATGGAGGGCAGCAAGAGCTCCTTGGATCCCTTGGTAAGATCAGGAGTGGCATTTCCTCCTACTGCAGCCCTGTCAGCCTCCCAGCTGTGCTGTGTTGGCTCAGTGTTCCTATTAGGGCCTCTGGGCGCTGCAGTAAATAGTAAGCCTTAAGGGATATAACATACAGCAAAGTCTAACAGTGTTCATGTGTCACTAATTACCATAATGAGAAACTTGCTGCACATCAGCCAAGAAGAATTTGCATTCATTGTTTTTCCCAGTCTCCAGCTAGAATAGAAAGAATTCCCATGACTCTGAACTTGACCTTGAGGGCTTCTTGTCCTCCTTCTGTGCGTAGATACTCCTTACAGGTGCACATAAGGTGGATGAATAAACAGGGATTTAAACCCAGAAATGCGTACTCTCCTACTAGGCCTTCCTACTGCATGTATATAGCTATACTAGTTGTCAGTACAAGAGAAAGAAACATTGAAATTTCATCTGATCTCAGTTGGGACAGGCATATTGAAGAGAAACTGCGATTTTCACACTCTGCCCCTAGTTTTCCATAAGACCCTGCTGCATGTTAGCTGCTGATTACAAATAGAGACTCACAAAGCTGAGATTCCTATTCCACTAATACAGGATTAATATTAGAATTACTTGAATATTAAACATTCCTGAAATACCACTATTAACGAGAACAATTTCTAATCAGGGTATTTAGTTGAAACTTGTCTTCTGTGCTGAACCTATGTTTACTGGAGACAAACCAACAAAGAAGATTTCTGGAGTGCAAGATATTAAACTGAAAGGCCTCTCAGGTCATTGATTCCTATCCCCTGCTCTAATAGGCATTTCCTGCATCCTATAATCCCATTCAAAAATGTATTAAGCTCCACTTTAAAGGTACTTAAGTTGTTTCCCTCTGTTACTCTTATTGGAAGGCAGTTCCAGACAGGTGGAAGGTGGCTAGACAGTTGTATTGATCTCTAAATTCCCTGGAAATTCTATTTATAAAATTTTAGGCATTTTGTAAAGGATTTCCAAGCGGGTGTTTCTGTTTGCTTAATACATAGCAATTGCTCTGCTGATAGCAATCCTCTGTGTGTTTCATTTATAATCATCCATCTTATTTTCCTTGTAATAATAGAATATTGCCATTTCATGCAGCTGTTTCATGCACTTTATGAGTGTTCCACTGTTTTTTTAATATAATTGACTCAGTCGTTTGAGTTGCCAAGCACCTTGTCTGTGAAAAAGCATCAAGCAATACCCTAAGGTAAGCACTGCATCCAAGGACCTTGTTTCAGGTAGGCATGTTTCTTTTTTCAGTCATGTATTTGAAGTTCTCTCTCTCTGTGCACAGATATGATTAGTACAAAGTACTCAGCTGTTGTGATTTAAGCCCAGCTGGTAACTCAGAACCACGCAGCCACTTGCTCCCTCCCCCCACCTTCCTCCCCCCACTCCCGAAGGAATGGGAGGGAGAATTGAAAGAATGTAACTCCTATGGTTTGAGATAAGAGCAGCCCAGTAACTAAGGTATAACACAAATCACTACTGCTACCACCAATAACAATAATGATAAGGGAAATAACAAGGGAAGAGAATACAACCACTCACCACCTACAGACCAATACCCAGCCTGACCCTAGCAGGGATCTAGCCCTTCTGAGTAACTGCCCCCAGTTTATATAGTGGGCATGACGTGCTGTGGTATGGAATACCTCTTTGGCTAGTTTGGGTCAGGTGTCCTGTATCTGCTTCCTCCCACCTTCCCCTCTTCCCTGGCAGAGTATGAGGCTCAGAAAGTCCTTGGTTGGAGTAAACATTACTTAGGAACAACTAAGAAAAACAACAGCAGAAAAATGACTGCTACTGGTGAACCCAGGACATCAGTATAGCATTTCTAAGATCATAATGTGTTTGATTTTACTGTATCTGTAACCATTATAGCACACCTTTTTAAAGTTTCACCCTTCACTATGAAGGCCACATTGTGATTTCAGTTGTCTGAGTTTAAATTTGGATTAAAAAGTGAAAAATTTATTACTCTGGAATTCATTTCTGTATAGAGAAATGTAAGATTTAGCCCTGCTTTTCTTAAAGAGCCTGAATATAAAAGGGAAACTAAATACCATTTACGGCAGTGGTGTGTTCACTTCCTGTAGTCACACTTGTTGTCATGATTCATTTGACTTTGCTCATTGACTGCAAAGTATGGTTACAATGGTAATTACGATCTCAATAGACATCTCCATTGCATGTCCATGAAAGTAGATTGATAATGCTCAATTGTATCTAAGCTTTAAGCAACACACTGATCCAGCATTTGGTATGGCTTCATGTTTGAAGGAAGTAATATTCTTAGGAGCATAAATTCTTTTTTAAGAGAAAACATAAGTAAAGAATGCTACTGAGAAACAATTAAACCTACATATCGAAGTTCTGCACAGGTGCATTCTGCATCTCACTCATATAGAATACCTGATGATTTTGACTTGTCCTTTCCTATATCTGTCTTTTACGTTGCTACCAATATATAAGTGAAAACCTGAACACTTTGAAGTTAATGGAAAAAAGCTTTCCTACTTTTAATGTGGGTTATTATCTTTCAGTAAGGTTACTGCATAGGTTGAATCTTTGTGCTACCAACAAGCACTGTCCCTTGACTTGAAAAGGACTTTGCAAACTTATTCATGTTATTATATCCTGCTGAGGGATGTGAGCATTTTACTTTAAAAATGTCCTTAAAAAAATAACAGCTAGTAATCTCATTGGACTGCTGTGAGATCATTTATAGAGTACAAATTAATATTTGTACTGTGAAGCAGTACTTTGGATCTTTGAACGAAAGTTGATGTGTTTAAATGCAAAGTATTAAAATTCATCTCTGCGTGGAATATTTAAGGAGAAAAAGTGATCAATTCATTTTAATTAGTCAACTAATAAAAAATTGCAAATTCTTAAGAATCTAAGATTTAGATTTCTCAATGGAAACCAGTATTATGCTTAGATTATTGTCAGAATAATACTATAATAGAATGACTTACTCAAATTAATAATGACTGAATATCTGATTATCACAAGGGATCATGCTGCTATCATAGACTTCACATAAGTTTCCTTTTATCTTGTTATTACAGCACCAAATTTCTCCCTCTTTGCGGAGGGTGTATAACATTTTCAGTTTCCACTGTCTTAAAACTGCTGCTTTGATATTATAATGCACATCTTGTGAATGACAGGCCTCAAATTAATTTTATTCTTATAAAGAAGAAACTACAGACAAGGACAACTCTTTTAAATAATATTATTTACAAGGTGCTAATGTGCAATTTGTTACTTGTCAAAACAGTGGGAATTATGTTCTCATTCTGTGTTAAATATAATTAGCTAATACATTCCAAAGGATATGCAGGCAGAAGAGGTATCTCATATTTTTAGCTTTGTTGCAAATGTCATGATTTGCCTTCATTTGTAATCTTTCTCAGAACGCGAAAGTTTAAATTGTGCCTCCATTATGCTCAAAAGAAATCCATTATAAAGAAGTTGGGTTTCCTGCGCTTCAGGGGTGTACATGTTGTGGTATGTACATATCAATGAAGAGCTTTTAAAGGAAATAATTGTGAAATAGATTTAGTAAAATGAATTATTACACAAATAATCTTCTGGGATTAAAAAAAATAAATAAAAAAGCAAAACACTTTCTAGCCTTTATACATTTTAATAACTTTTTTTTTTCCTCCTCCCTTCCCCTCAACAAATTATCCATAATACAATATATTTATTTTGGCTAACTAAATTAGTTTACAGCTTATTTAGTTGGGACATTGAAATAAATTATTTTTATGCTCTTACTTAATCAAAAGGGGCTCTGCAAGCCTACAGTAAAAATAAACCCTAACCCAAAGAATTTACAAAAAACAAGATGAGAAAGGTATATGAAATACAAAGTAGAAAAAGGATAACAGAACAGCTTTTTTTATTCTAGAGTAAAAAAACAATAAATAATAAAAATAAATAAACAAATAAACAAAAAAAAATATTCTAGAATAAAAAAGTTGCAGGCACAATTTGTAGCAAATCAGACTACATATAGTCTTCTAACTGCATGCACCCCAGGGAGGGATGCTTGGCAGCCAGCCTCAGTAGTTGTCTCCTCTAGGGTAGTTTAATGGTATTTGCATGAGCAGTTCTTGGCTTTAGACCTTTTCTGAGCCTTGTATAGTTTATACAAGGTCTTTTTGTAAATATATATAGTTATGTGTGTATATATAAAATAGATACTTTCATGTATTTTTTTGTCATTATGTGTGCATGAGTCTGTGCATATATATATTTATTGATGGGAGAGAAGAAGAAAGGACTTTAAATGAATGTGTCTGAAATAAAGACACCATACAGTGAAACAATGTTGTTGCAGCTTACCTAAAAGGTTTTCTCTAGCATGAAAAAGTGGCCATATGTCACATATCTTGAGGGGTGACCAAGGACATAGGGGATTGTAGGAAGGTCCCCAGCCTGGTAAGTAATTGCAGAAATACAGAATGGTTGTGATTGGAAGGGACTACTGGTGGTCATCAAGCAGGGTCACCTAGAACATACTGCTCAGGATTGTGGGATCTTGCATATCTCTAGGGAAGGAGACTCCACAACCTCCCTGGGCAACCTATTTCAATGCTCAGTCACATCTGCTTAGCTCAAGGGGAGAAAACCCCCCTCTCATCTGTAATGCCTTATTGAAAGCATTTGTTGGAGTGTGCAATCCACTGAACCATGGTAGGATTTAATTTAGGAGGGAAGTGCTTGGATCAAAAGAGAACTTAAGAGCAAACATTTATAAACTATGGGCAGTCAGTAAACTAAGACCAAAACTGAGCTGGAGAGAGAAATTACTTGCCATTCAAATAACACTAATGGGCTTCAAGAAGCCCACTGAATTCACGCATTTCTACTATTAGTAGATCCTACTAGAATGACAATTTATACACCACAAATATATATATATAAAAAATCAAGTGCTTTTTTTAATACATGTAGAATTCACCTCACCTATACTCAAATGTTTAATAATCTTCAAAAATATATTTTGTATTTTTATAATTTTAAAACCTGATTTCACAATTGAGGTTGACTATACAAACTCTCTGGAGACTCTTTCACTTTCTCCAGAGAGAGAAGTTGTCTCTGGAGAAGCCTGCATTGCTCTACTAACTATAGAGAAACCTAAGGCAACTCCAGTCTTTATTAATAAATTCTTCGGTTTAGGTATTTATAGATGGATGGACACCTAAGTGAGGTGATTATAGGGTACAACTCTCCTTTTTGCTTCTCTTTACATCTCAGGGGTAGTTATGTCAATTAAAATCAAATTTGTAACAGTAATAGTTGTTTTCAGGGAAAAACGAAAGCAATCAACCAAATAAACAGACAAAAATACCAGCCTCCCCCCCCCCCCCAAAAAAAAAGGAAAAGAAACAACAAACCCAAACAAAACAAAAAGCAATCAGGAAGTAAGAGAGCAGCCACAAAAGGAAGTGGGTTTGTATCACTTCTATCCAAGTATCACAGATCCTACCTGTTAGGCATATACTTTTCAGATTACAGAGCATGTGGGGTTGCATAGCAAGAAAGGGAACCCAGCACATGAAGCTGCTGAGATACAGCCAATATGTAGCCAAGGTTACAAGAATCATGGGAGAAGGAAATGAGGCAAGGGAAAATCATATTGCAGTTTAAAGGCCAGGATAGACATGACAGACAGTAGTTATAAAACCTGATCTTGGGGGGTTCATTAATTTTACATTAAATTTCGATGGATTGAATGCTGATGCATTCCAATGAAAAGCAGCTAAAAGCTTGCCCTCACAGTGCCTAGGATGGTAGAAATAAGAATGCATGACCAGGTTTCTTCTTCCTTACTTTTTTCCAGTCCCATGATGCTTCTATTCTTGAATATAAAATAAACAACAGGCTTAATGGCAAGGGTACCTCACGTTCCTCATCTAGCTCCTTTTGTTCTAAGAGGCAGGGTTAGGGGTCCTCTAGGCTAACATGACAGAGGAATTGCTTCTTGGAAAAGTGCTTAAAGCATTAGGACACAGTACAGAAGTACATCTGTGACTGCTGTGATCTGTGCCAGACTAAACGTTAGTCATAAATCTTGGGCAGAGAGGATATGCTAGATATTCAGCACAACCAAGACGGTGAATCTCCCTGGCATGTGTAGTAACAAGATATTAAATTAAAAAAAAAAAAAAAAATCCTAAATGGAGAAAACTTCAGTGCCTCTCATCCTGGCATTTTCTGAGTCTAAACCATCTATGTTCTGCCCAATTTGGTTTTGAGATTCCTGAATACCTTTAAAGATCTTACTGCCAGTTTCTTTGTGCCTCAGTTTTCTGTGCTTTTTCTCTTTCAACAATATTATTTTTTCCTCTTCTGACGGTGTTGTTTTGTTTTTTTTTTTAACTCTTTTGGCAATAATTAAGTTTCCCTGGAAAAGGGAAGGAATTCATATTTGTAAACTGCTCAAACACCCATGTAGTACAGACCAAACAAGAACCTACATAAAAAGGTTAAAAACTAAATGCAATTATGTTTCCTATATTCCTGTCCCACCACTCACGAAAGCAGAGAGTACAATAAGAACTAGCAGACAGAGCTTTCTGAAAAACCTCTTACTGCCTAAAATAATGAGGAAGTTGTTCAATCATACTAGAAATATTACTCAAATAATTCTGTCAAGGTCAGATTCTGGCAAGTGTCATTTTCTATTTGCTACATGAAGAACTATCTGCTCGAGTTGCTGTGGAAGTACCCCAGGGCTTGCAGAGTCATTGCATGTAACTTTTCAGAACAGGTTTGTCTACAATTTTTATCTACTGCTGCTGTTCCTCTGTTACAGCTGTACCTATGTTTCTTCTAATTCTCCATTTCAAATTGTGTTGGCCCAGTTTCATTCCAAAAAAGATCATTGTGCTTAAAGATACATATGTTAATACCTGTTTAAAGTACACTGGAGAGACTTAAGGCTGCACAGTCATTTTGTATATGATACACGATGCAGATAAAGACAGGCAGGAAGAAAGGTATATAATTTATAAATAAGGTTCCAAAGGGTGTATCCTAAATGTATGTTAAAGTATACTAAGCATGTCTATCAAATAAAAAAAACAAAAGAGAAAACTTTTCTGTTTTCAGGTAGTCTGTATATACTGACTCACAGTGATATTCCAGAAGGAAAATTATCTACATTTCCAAGGTGAACGATCAGCTGGAAAACTAGTATGTAGTGTCACTCAATATTTTACAGTTATGTCCTTATATGGTAGCAGACTTGTAATGGAAAAGATGCATTATGTTAATCAATGAAATCTAGAAAAATATACAGTTATATTTATTATTCCTGTCTTCTACTTTTTCAGGAAAATGATGCTTTTGTAGCATAAAACCACCTATGTTTCTCTATACATTTCACAAACTTCTCCATTCAAACCAATGAGCTTAATTTTTCACTTGCAATGATAATGCTCTCATAAAAATACTGTGTGATATTAAAATATAATTGCTGACATGTTAGCTGTGTTCTACCATTCAGTTGCTATTTATTTTATCATTTCAAAGGTCATGTTTGAAAGCCAAGAAAGCGCTGGCACCCCTGCATAGGGACAGAATGCTAATCTTGATGAGATATAATCCTTTTACTGCTGTTACTGTTTTAATCTTCCATAAAGAATCACCAGTTAACCTGACTGCTGTCCATGTCCCCTGTCTTTGACAATGGTGAAGGATGATAATATCCTGGAGTCCTAATGTACTGACACTCTGCCAAGACATTATGCTCTGCTGAATGTGGGGCACCGCAAAGCTAAAGTGGGAGCAAAGGTGGTGGATTAGAATGAATTAAGCAAACATGGATTAAGAAAGATCAAGGATCAGGGACACAGACTCATCAGGCTCTGTTTAGATAATCTGCTTGCTCCAACTAACATTTTCTTCTAGTGCTACCTCTGAAGAAAATGTACTTGAAGCTCACTCTTCTCAGATCTGGAGAAACTATCAGTAAATCACACAGACAAATGTTACCCTCAAATGTAAAAACTCTGCCAAGGACTGATATTGACCCTGATCCCCAGATACCAAGTACTGTGACTGGAAAGACAGATCTGTGATCCCAGGTGATGAAAGCATCAGGTCAGTTTCTCTATCTCAGTCAGTACGTAACTGGGGAAGAATAGAGAGAAGCGACAAAAGATACTGTAGTAAACTGTGCAAAAGAGCAACAGGAAAAATCAGAAGGGCATTCTCCAATGTTATGCATTGCTGGTAATGACAGAAATGTTGGCAGAAAAGACCTGTGATTTCAGAGGAAATAGCTTGCAGGAAAACATAATCCTACAAACTGATCAGAGAAAACTCTCAGGGTGACAAAAGCTGTGGGAGAAAGTTGAAATGAGTAAAGTTCCCATAAGCCACATAGTGAGTAGGGACATGAAAAGTGTGAGCAGAGGACATTTATGGACTAAGAGAAGTATCATAAAGAATTGGATCTGCCAGTCAGTAGAAAAACAGTGTCCTGGCTCATGTGCATAAGGTCAAAGTTATTGGAAAAATAAAATATTGCCATATACCCCACACAGATCTATCTTTTATTGGTGCATACTTTGCTAGCTTGCAAAAATAAAAAAACAAAAAGGAAAAATCTGTCAAAGAGCTGAGAAGAAAATATAGTAGACAAAATGCCACATGAACTACCTCAAAAGTGATAGCATGTGCACTGAGCACATCTCACCCTGTAAGACCTTGTAAGATCTCGGATCCCAATCCCAACGTGCTTTTGCTCACTTAAGTGACACTGAGAGAATGGTTATTCTGTAGAATTTAGAAATAAAAGAAACATCTATAGTTAAGTTGCTTTTTTTATCTGTCACTGCAGGATTATTCTTAGTGGTACACTTTAACTGATTTGCCACAGTAGCAACAAAAGTGCTAAAGAATTTTACAGAGAAATCAATGAGATTATTGCTTTAGTAACAGTGTATAGCCAGAAATGGTTCCAATAAAATTAGGAGAAGGGTTTGTTGTGGTTTAAACCCATTCAGGCAATTTGTTCACTCACTCCCCCCACTTCTTGCCCTCCCCCTGCTCCCAGAGGGATGGAGAGTCAAAAAGAATGCAACTCCCACTTGTTGAGATAAGAACAGTTTAGTAACTAAGGTATAACACAAATCACTACTGCTGCCACCAATAATAATAATGATAAAGGAAATAACAAGGGAAGAGAATACAACACCTCACCACCAGCCAACCGATAACTCACCCCCCAGGCCGACCAAGCACTGACCCATACCTCCTCCAACCCTGCAGTTTCCCAGCCCTTCCGGCTAACTCCCAGTTACATCCTGGGCATGACGTGCTGTGGTATGGAATACCTCTTTGGTCAGTTTGGGTCAGGTGTCTTGTCTCTGCTTCCTCCTGGCTTCCCCTCCTCCCTGGCAGAGCATGAGGCTCACAAAGTCCTTGGCCAAACCAAAACATCACTATCAGCTCTGTTCCCAGGCCGAAAGTCAAAACACTGCACTGCACCAGCTACCAATAAGGAGAAAAATGACTGCTACTGCTGAACCCAGGACAGGTTGACTTCTAAGTAGGTGATGGAAAAAATACTTACTTTCCTGTCAGGGAAGATACTACAAACTGCAAACTGTAAAAAAAGTAAAATATATTTAACTCCCAGTCATCTCCACAATTTCATAGGACAGGGATGGTTCCAGCACACAAATGAATTGCAGAGTACATGAAGAAGATATTAAAATCAGAAAACAATATCAGAACAATCCTTTATTCACATAATAATGAAGGATTGAATTTGTCTCTTGAAGACTGTCAGAGTAGAAAGTTACTTGCTTATCTCTAAAAACTCATCCATTCTAAAAAAAAAAAAAAATGTAATGATTCATGTTTGCCTCACACTTATTTTCCTTTTTGTATTTTTCTAGAGGAACAAACAAACAAACAAAAAAACCAAACAGCCACCCTCCCCCCCAAAAAAAAACAAACAAAAAATAAAAGTAAAAAAGAAAAAAATCAACCAAAAACCCAACTCAACAAAAAACAGACCTGAACTTAATAAATGGGTTTTGTTTTCTTGTGTTTCCATGTTTCGGTATCCAGTGAAATATACAAAAAACGACTTAACACGGTGCTGGGTCTGAATTCAGTCATGTAAACACTTCTGTAAAGCACCAGATAAAATATGGACAAGGATTCATCTGTCCCAGGACCCTTCCTTCAACAAACATGTGTATACGGAGCCGGCATGCCTAGAGTGATCCTTTCTTCTGGCATGCTCTTACAGCAGTAGGGGTCTGAGCGACTTCCTGAGATGAAGGCTCCAGGCTTCTGTGTTCGATAGAGAAGATGGGTCTGTTCTCAGTCCTTTTAAGACCCTAATTACACCTTTGCCTTCTTCAGCATCTTGTGGCAATGAGTTCCACAATTTAATTACAGGCGTGCTATGACAAAGTACTTCCTTTATTTATTTCAAGACTGCTGCATGAAACTTGTGTTGAGTGCTCTCTAGCTTTTGCATTGTGAGAAATAGTGAACAGTTTACCACACATCTGTGATAAAGGGCAAATTATCACCCTTCAAACAACTTGAGCTAGCTGGTTTCTCATCAGGATCCTTTAGAACAGAAGACACTGAAAAAATAAATATAGATAAGGAAACTGTATTCTTGTGAAAATTACAGTATCCTGAAAGGGGAGGGGAAAGAAATTACAGCAGTTACTTGTTCTAAGTCTGGGGTCCTTTTTTTTTTTTTTGTTTATATTAATTAAGGAAACATTGCTTTTACTCATTTGCACAAGCAGATTTTAAATTATCTAGCTGTGGGAATGTTCTAAGATATATGCATGTTTAAATGGCATTCTGTTAATGTAAGGGTAGAATGATTCTTGAAAGTACAAAGTCCGTATACATGATTACAGATTCCTTTTGCAATCTGTGTACTGCTTTATTCACTCCCTGGTATTTAAGGGCACTTACTGAGGAATGTGTTATTACAGTGAGTGACATACCATATGGCAAGCAGGATCAGCTGCAGCTTTGCACACTGTTGTCATTTTTCCCCTTGTGCTACAGTGTTACATGACGTAATGTTTTTCTTGACTGTTCAAAATTCTAGCATCTAATCTTGCCATATTATAAAATGTCATTTTAGGGGGTTGCAATGGAACCTGCTCACCGTAAGTCTACACTTGTTTCACAGATGTCTATCACACTGTCATCCCACAGGTGCTCTCAAACTTTATAATTTTCCTGTGCTTCAGCTTCTAATATAAGAAAAATGTATTATGTAAGATGAGGAAACAGCAGCCAAAAAGTAAATGCTGCTAAATGTCACTTTACAATACAACATGGGCATGCAAATGCAAGTAATGTTATAGGATGATAATATTTGCACTCTCAGTAAAACATGATGTGCAAATGATAGCGTAAGGGACAGGTCCTAAAAGGTAAAGGCTCTCTCCAGGGTGAAAGTAAAAAAATCTAAATATGTGTGAGGGTCCTTAATATGGGAGAAATTTTTTTTTTCTGTGCTTTGGCTCAATTGTCATCAATGAAAAATTTCTAAAACTGAATTTATCTGCAAGCTATTTTCTGTGGAGTAACAGCTAGTTTAATTGTAGTCCCAGTCCTCAGTTCTCAGAGTGTTAGAAAATGAGCAATTTAGAATTTATAGACAAAAAGAAAAAAAAAAAAGGAAGAAAAGAAGCTAAATAATGACATAAGTTAAGTGTAATCACACATTTAAGGAAAAAAGCAGGTTCATATGACTCTTCCTGGGAAGTTCATATAGCTGTGAAGGATTTCTCACTTCTGTTCTCTTCACTTCACTTTGCCTCACCTTTCCTGTTTCCTCTTTCCTCTTTGCTTTTTTCACCTCAACATGCCATGCTATAGGACAAAAACAAAGTAAACGTGATCCTAAAGAAAACAAAGTCTTAGAAAGTGATAACAGCAGGCTGTTGAAAATACAAATATACAATGATCATAGAATCATAGAATGTTTAGGGTTGGAAAGGATCTTAAGATCATCTAGTTCCAACCCTCCTGCCATGGGCAGGGACGCCTCACCCTAGGCCATGTTGCCCAACACTCAGAAAACTTCAGAAAAATCATATCTTTGTTCTGTTACAACGTTTTCAAAGTGGATTTATTCCTTTACTAGATGGTGATTAATAAACAGATCTCATAATGTTGCAATCTCTAGTGAAAATAAAATAAGTTATAAATCTAAGAATTTTCTATTAGTGACCAGTTTCTTTAATCTCTATTTGCTCTTCATCTAGCTTTTAAGAAATAAGCAAATAGCTCACTTGTAGGTGTCTGCTTAATACACAAGTAAATGTAAATTAAAAGAAACATACCCATTTACTATATTTTTTAGCCTATGTGGCTCAGATGACTAGCTTTCTACTACAATAAATTCAGAAGGTGGGTTATTTGCAGGGATTATAACTGAACGTAAGTACCCATCTTCATGTAGCAGTAGAAATCAAATTGTCCTATACAAACTTTGGCTGCAGAGAAAATCTATGTCATGCAACATTTAATTACTAAGAAATATAAAATCACAGCAGTTGATGTCTTAATATACAGTCATTCTCAATGTCAGTTTGAACCTGTGTTTTACAGGAAAATTCACACAAGAACATCTAGGTTATATTAAGCCTTTCCAGTAATGCCAAATGCTTTTGAAAAGTTACTTGCCTCTAAATTTGAAATAAAAACTTGATTGTGTTAGGTAATATACAGAATTTGATACACAACATGTCATATCCAGATACGGTCATTTAATAACAATTATTCATGAAAAATTACACTTCTCTCTGTATCAGAAAATTTAGCAATTTAGAATGGAAAGTTTAATTAAGATTAACTTCCAACCCCAATTAAGACAGACACAATAAATGATAATACCTAAACACAGACATAAATGTTGCCAATACTAAAAATGTAGAGTTGTCTTTTCTGATGAGCAGTGGGAAGAAAGTAAATCAGGTGAAAGGGTAAAAGCAAAAAATAAATCAGTAAATATGAAGAGCTGATACAAAACAGAACGGAAAAGACAAATTAATTTAGACAATGTAGTGGTGGATGTGGGAAAGGCTTCATTATATAAAAATTATTGCTGATCATTAAGAAAACTAGCTATATTAAGTAGTTCAACACTTAGCTGCAGTGTATGACAAGCAGTCATATTGAATCATCTATGGAGTCATAGAGTTTTCTTTAGCAAATCATGTGGGTATAAGTTCATGTGTGCTGGAACCAGGTGAAGGAAAGGAAAAGCTTCTGTTCATATTTTTCAACTACAGGCAATCATCAGTAACTTGAGGCTTTTAAAGGAAAAATTGCTGAAACATACAAGAAGAAAGTCAAGTATTTACTACTTCTGTGAAAAAACAAAAAAAAAGCCCAAACTAAAAAAAAAACAAATGACAGACAGTTTGGGGTTTTTTTTCAGACTTATTTCAAAAGTAGCTAAACTTAAAAGCCGTTTTAAATTAAGAATTCTTTATAAAAACAGGACGAAGGTTTTTATCATATAAAATTCCTTTTTCATGACAACTTTAATAATAAATGGGAAAGATATTTAAACAAGCTGAAAGAGTAATAATTTAAAAGATATTTTTTATACTTTATCTCACAGATGAAAATAATTGAAACACGGTTTTTTAAAGAGTACTTGATGTTATGTGTGTAGATTCTGTTTAGTGATAGTATTTGTCATTCACAATGTTTATGTGTAAGACCTCAAACTAGCTCTCACGTTCAACTCATGATTGATCTTGCCATTATCTCCAGTTGTAGAAAGCCCAGTAATTTAATCTCAAGCATTTGCTGCTAGTTAGCCTAGCAAATTTGGTCTGCCTCTGAAAAGATCAAGCTAGTACAATTTTACCTTTCTAAAAAGAGCTACTTATCTACTGTGAAAAGATTTAGGAACCTGTTACTCCATCTGTAACAGTATATAGATTCTATGCAAAGAAATCTAACAAATCTGAGGAAACTGGCTGTTTGCTCAAACAGTTGACAGAGTGAAACATTAAAATAGCTCATAGAAGCTCCACAGTTTCATATTCTCTTTGGTCATACATAGTCTCAACATAGAATCATAGAATAGTTAGGGTTGGAAAGGACCTTCAGATCATCAAGTTCCAATCCCCCTGCCATGGGCAGGGACACCTCACACTAAACCATCTCACCCAAGGCTCTGTCCAACCTGGTCTTGAACACTGCCAGGGATGGAGCATTCACAACCTCCCTGGGCAACCTATTCCAGTGCCTCACCACCCTTACAGTAAAGAACTTCCTCCTTATATCCAATCTAAACTTCCCCTGTTTAAGTTTTAACCCATTACCCCTTGTCCTATCACTACAGTCCCTAATGAACAGTTCCTCCCCAGCATTCCTTTAGGCCCCCTTCAGATACTGGAAGGCTGCTATGAGGTCACCATGCAGCCTTCTCTTCTTCAGGCTGAACAGCCCCAACTTTCTCAGCCTGTCTTCATACAGGAGGTGCTCCAGTCCCCTGATCATCCTTGTGGCCCTCCTCTGGACTTGTTACAACAGTTCCATGTCCTTTTTTATGTTGAGGACACCAGAACTGCACACAATACTCCAAGTGAGGTCTCAGGAGAGGAGAGTAGAGGGGCAGGATTACCTCCTTTGACCTGCTGGTCACACTCCTTTTGATGCAGCCCAGGATACAGTTGGCTTTCTGGGCTGTGAGCGCCCACTGCCGGCTCATGTTCATTTTCTCATCAACCAACACCCCCAAGTCCTTCTCTGCAGGGCTGCTCTGAATCTCTTCTCTGCCCAACCTGTAGCTGTGCCTGGGATTGCTCCCACCCAGGTGTACGACATTGCACTTGTCATGGTTAAACTTCATGAGGCTGGCATCAGTCCACCTCCCAGGTTTGTCAAGGTCCCTCTGGATGGCATTCCTTCCCTCCAGCGTATCAGCCAAACCACATAGCTTGGTGTCATCGGCAAACTTGCTGAGGGCGCACTCAATCCCACTGTCCATGTCAGCAATGAGGATGTTGAACAAGACTGGTCCCAACACCGATCCCTGAGGGACACCACTCGTTACTGGTCTCCAGCCGGACATTGAGCCATTGACCATAACTCTTTGTGTGTGGCCATCCAGCCAGTTCTTTATCCACAGTGGTCCATCCATCAGACGTGTTCTAGACAAATGCAGAACTCCTCTGTCTCAGGGCCTGAGTTGGAAAAATGAACAAATAAACATTGTCTATAGCAGTCTTCATCTCAGCAATTTTGCATAATTCAGAAATAATTTAAAAATTATATGCCAGAAAACCTGAAGATTAAATAATTTACAAGTTTAGAAGCTAGAACAGAAGAAAATAGAACAAAATTTTTTAATACAGATTCTTACCAAATTCTCTAATAGGGATTATTTAATACACTTTCCGAAAAGATGCATTCTTCATTTTTTCCAAATAATGTAGAGTACAGAATATCTTAGGCCAGAATATGGTTCTGTGTCCAAGTGTCTAAGACATTTAGCTGTGGGTTGAGAAGTCCCACAGTTCCAGACACAGTGTATCTCATATTCAGTACTAATTGAAGAATAACTGCAGAACACTCTATACACACATCAATTTAACCAGGCTGGTACGAGGGTATACTGTAATATTCTCTCTTCTTGACTGAGACTGTAAAAGGATTTTGTATTAAAAACTTCTTGCTTCTGGATCAAAACTACAATCACAAGCAAATTCGGCCTTGGCCTCAGTGTCCAGTGCTGGACAGCCGAGTATGCTGATCTCCAGCTAAAATGACCCGGAGAAGCAGCTTTGCAGGGATTTCAAGAATTGTGAATATTAACTAAGGCACCTATATATCACTGGGTGCATTTAAATCCCTTCCCTATTTTTGCTATCTAGCTTCTTCCTGCTCTCCCCAAGCAAACCATTGCTTCCAACTGGTAATACGTGAAAGAAAAGATCTGGGCCAGAACTCAATGAGGAAAACTAATAGAAAAAATGCACAGCAAAATCAAAAGAATGTCAGCCAGCTTTAATTACTTATCTTTGTATTGTAATTTAGTCTGATGTGCAAAAAGTAACTGTAAAAGCATCACTTCTTTTTATATCTGAATACTGACATAAAAATATTATTAAAGAATCTTTTAGTAACTTTCTATTATGTCTCATAATTGACATAATGGTTACTCTACAAGTCATCTACTGTTCTACCACACATTAAGTAAACATTAGCAAAGCAAGAGAAATTTCAATGAATGAACTGTGTTATATGCTGGTTATTATTTTTTATTTTCCTGCAGTGTATTTTTCAGCCCAATAACAGCCTTGAATGTATTTCAAATTTTCACTGGCCCTGAAAGATGTCACAAGAATTTTCCAGTCCAGTGAAAATCTCACACAACTCTATTCACCATACTTATGCAGACTTGCCCTCCATTTTGGTGACCCATTGCTGCACAAGAAAAACTCCATACACCTTTTAAAGAAAATCCCACTGCTGACCTTAACCATGTTTCTTCAATGCACCACTTTCTGCACATGCATTTCATGGTTGGAAAGGACCTTAAGAACATCTAGTTCCAACCCCCCTGCTGTGGGCAGGGACACCTTACGCTAAATCATATCACCCAAGGCCTCCTCCAACCTGGCCTTGAACATTGCCAGGGATGGAGCATTCACAACCTCCCTGGGCAGCCTATTCCAGTGCCTCACCACCTTAACAGGAAAGAATTTTCTCCTTATA
Organism: Pezoporus wallicus; assembly: GCF_028554395.1. NCBI lineage: Eukaryota > Metazoa > Chordata > Aves > Psittaciformes > Psittacidae > Pezoporus > Pezoporus wallicus. Next base: position 699,007 of record NW_026636227.1, on the reverse strand, counting down.
TCCAACCTAAACTTCCCCTGTTTAAGTTCTAACTCGTTACCCCTTGTCCTGTCACTACAGTCTCTAATGAAGAGTCCCTCTCCAGCATCCCTATAGGTCTGCTTCGGATGATTCTATGATTCTATGATTCATTTACCACAGGCAACTCTTCCCTTGTGGAGCTTCTTTCTCAGCATACAGTCTTCTCCAACTTACCCTCGCAGGAACTTCTGTCTGCATTGTCATTTCTCCATAGTCTGAGTATACATCAGTGTTGCCAAAATGCTTTGGACGCATTGATTACTTCCATGTCTGGCATTAGCTCCATCTCACCCCTGCTGGTACTCCTTCTGTGTTCTGTGTAGATTATCCTGTAATGATTATTTATTCCCTTCCTCCTTCCCATTTTTCCACTACCAGATAACGATAAGTGCCTATTAGCTGTGCTGAAATTACCTTTAGATAAAGAAGAGGTGTATTTTTTACTAAATAAGATTCAGTCAGAGCAGAGACATAAGCATGAGTAAAACTTTGTCCACTGAAATGAAATCAGATTCATGGGATTATTTACATGTGCAAATCATATTCATTGCTACTTAATAATGCTTGATCATGTTGCAGCCAAAAGCCATTAACCATACCAGTGTGAACTCTGCTACTAAAATAATATACTTATTTTGGGGGATTGTTGTAGCCTCTCCAGATTCCACTTCCAGCTAAGAAATTCTGCTGTATGATGTTTTGCATACAGAAATATTTCAGAAACTTAACATTAGCAGCTTCCTATTCATAGAATAGAAACATAGAATAGTTAGGGCTCGAAAGGACCTTAAGATCATCTAGTTCCAACCCTCCTGCCATGGGCAGGGACACCTCACACTAAACCATATCACACAAGGCTCTGTCCAACCTGGCCTTAAACACTGCTAGGGATGGAGCATTCACAACTTCCCTGGGCAACCCATTCCAGTGCCTCACCACCCTTGCAGAACTTCTTCCTTATATCCAGTCTAAACTTCCCCTGCTGAAGTTTTAACCCATTACCCCTTGTCCTATCACTACAGTCCCTAATGAAGAGTCCCTCCCCAGCATCCCTATAGGCCCCCTTCAGATACTGGAAGGCTGCCCTGAGGTCTCCACACAGCCTTCTCTTCTCCAGGCTGAACAGCCCCAACTTTCTCAGCCTACATTCATACAGGAGGTGCTCCAGTCCCCTGATCATCCTCGTGGCCCTTCTCTGGACTTGTTCCAACAGTTCCATGTCCTTTTTATGTTGAGGACACCACAACTGTACACACCATACTCCAAGTGAAGTCTCAGGAGAGCAGAGTAGAGGGGCAGGATCACCTCCTTTGACCTGCTGGTCACACTCCTTTTGATGCAGCCCAGGATACGGTTGGCTTTCTGAGCTGCAAGCGCACGCTGCCTGCTCATGTTCATTTTCTCATCAACCAACACCCCCAAGTCTTTCTCTGCAGGGCTGCTCTGAATCTCTTCTCTGCCCAACCTATTCTTTATTTCTCTCATCTCCCTTGAGAAAAAAAGTGTGCAGAGAAGAGCATTGTTGAAGAAGTAGTTTCTAATATCTTTCCAGTGTGTTTTACACTAAGGAGAGTCAGGTTGGTGAAATAATAACTGCTCTTCAATCTCTGAAGACAGAGAGTAAATGGAAGAGAATTTCTAAAAAAATTACAGTCTTTGAAATGACACATAGAAAGATTATTGAAATTAGAACACTGGAAATGTGATTCTATGCCCTTTGACTTGAAGGAGTCAACAGAAGTCTGAAACCAAAGCTAAACCCCCAGTCCAGGCACATGGTTAACTGCATAACAAGATGTTTAGGAACACTGTAGAAAAGACATTAAGGGGAAAAAAAAAATAAATAAAATAGTTGATTTAGCTTTTAACTTCGATGACAACATTTAAAGAAAGAATGTTCTTTAAGTAAAGAACAAAACTCAAGTTTGATTAGAACTCATGAAAAATTTCTCCAGAAATTTTCATGGTACATATCCCCCAGATTATTTTAGACAAAAATGTGAAGTTTCCTTGTGGTGGGTTGACCTGTGCTGGCTTCCAGGTGCTCACCATGGGGAGAAAATCAACCTGTGGATCAAGATAAAAACAAGGAGATCCTTCACCAGTTACCATCACAGACAAAATAGACCTCACCTATGGAAGACTAATTTAATTTATTCCTGCTTAAAAATAGAGTTGGGTAGTCAGAAACAAAACCAAAACTAAACTCCCTCTCTCCAATCTCTTTTTCCCCAGGTCAACATCACTGATTCCTTCCTGCCTCCTCTACCTTCTCACTTGCTGAACAGTGCAGGAGGATGGACAATGGGGGAGTTGTGGAGTTGTGGTCAGTCCATAACAGCTCCTCTCTGCCGCTCCTTCCGCCTCACACTTTGCCCTTGCTCCAGCACAGGCTCTCTGCAGTTCCTCCAAAGCACATCCCCCTCCTCCAGCGTGAGGTCCTCCACGGGCTGCAGGTGGATATTTGCTCCACTGTAGTCCTCCATAGGCTGCAGGTGCATAAATGCCTCACCATGGTCTGCACCACAGGCTGCAGGGGAAGCTCTGCTCCTGTGACTGGAGCAGCTCCTTCCTTCCTTCCTTCCTTCCTTCCTTCCTCTCCTCCCTCCCTCCCTCCCTCCCTCCCTCCCTCCCTCCCTCCCTCCCTCCCTCCCTCCCTCCCTCCCTCCCTTCCTTCCTTCCTTCCTTCCTTCCTTCCTTCCTTCCTTCCCTCCTCCCTTCCTCCCTTCCTCCCTTCCTCCCTTCCTCCCTTCCTCCCTTCCTCCCTCCCTTCCTCCCCCCCTCCCTCCCTCCCTCCCTCCCTCCCTTCCTTCCTTCCTTCCTCCCTTCCTTCCTTCCGTCCGGCCTCCCTTCCTCCCTTCCTGCCTTCCTCCCTCCCTTCCTCCCCCCCTCCCTCCCTCCCTCCCTCCCTCCCTTCCTTCCTTCCTTCCTTCCTTCCTTCCTTCCTTCCTTCCTTCCTTCCTTCCCTCTTCACTGACCTGGGTGTCTGCAGAGATCTTTCTCTTGCATATTCTCACTCTTCTCTCATGGAGATGATGCCTTTTATGCTTTTCTAAGTGCACTTTCCCAGAGGTGCCACCCCTTGTCTGCAGGCCTCAGCTGTGCCTTGTGGTGGTTTGGTTGGAGCGAGCTGGAATCAGTTGTGTCTGGCATAGGCCAGCCCCGGCCACTTCTCACAGAGATCACCCTGCAGCTCCCTCTGTCAACACCTTGCCAGAGACACCCAATATATTAATTCATATAAAAAACAAATTTTGTTGTAATATTGATTAGTTATAAAACAAAGCAAATAAGTCTTGAGACAAGCTTTCTCATGTTATATGCTGTGATCGTGAAATCTAAGCTGTTTAATTAAATAAACATTTTGTGCAAATTCCATTGTTTTGGGTGAACTCCCATTCCCCCATGAAATACTTTTCTTATTTAAAAACATCAACCAGCCAATTATTAATAATGTTTTAAGCCAACCTCAGCAGGCTAAGTAAGCTTCTTTAATAACAGAAAAAGTTTAGAAAAGAATATACACGGAAATTTTAAAATCTAAATGAACCCAAAACCTTTCATGTGAATTTTAATATTTAAATGTAATTGAGAAATAAACTTAGTAACTTCAATCTCTCACATAGCATAATCAGTGATAATATCCTACCTAACACATGAAATTACACATGACATTAGATACAAACATTTTCTCCACTCTTTCAGACGGACCTGAGTGCTGGGATGTACATTTTGGTGATCCTGTTAAAGGAAGACAAAAATGAGAAATTTCTTGGATTTGGGATTCTGAAGGTAACAACAACTGAGCTTTTTGTGCAACTTTCCCGCTGTGTCCCATCTCAGTAAATGGCATCCTCATGTGCACACTTTGAAGGGACAGGTGAAGAACTGAGTTCTGAACCTCTGTGAAAGGTTGACTTCAAGGATCACTTTCAGAATACCTTAAGCTTCATAGCACAATGAAACCATCAAGTAATTAGTGTTTACTTACTGAAATTAACATAATTCAATATGCAAAGATGCTCAAACAACAGAAGTTTTAAACTGCACAAGCTAAATCCCAGAGCCCACCTGAAAAGCTGCACAACTTTGTAGTCAGGCTCTACACAGTCCTTGATGTGCCATGTACACACAGGGTCCAACAGCAGCAGAATAGATCAGCAGAATAAATAATTTGGAAAACAATGAAGTCTCAAAGGAGATCCATGCTTTTAGATGGTTCTCCAGAGAGTCAAAATCACATACCTTTACGTTCAAACTACTTATGCTACTAATAGATGGAAAAGAATTGACCAGATAAAGATGTGGTTTGTTTTGTTTGGGGATTTTTTGGTGTGTTTTGTTTTTTGGGTTTTTTTGTCTTTTTTTTTGTAAGCAGTATAAGATTTTATCGCTAATTCATTCTTACAGCTTATTTGCAGTATGAGTCTGCATTCTTACATACTTAGAGCTTCCATTAACTTAAACAAGGAGTAGTGAGTGCACAAGGAATGGAGAATAAGGCCTTTGAAGTTCAGTATCATTATTTAGATTTCAGGCATGCCTGGAGACAGCACTCTAGATTAATAAAATGATTTGCTTCAATTAGCTCTGTGTCTCCTGCATCTCTCCCCAATTCCCTCTGCCCTTGTTTAACATACTCCCTTATCCCTTCACATTATCCAAACAGGTGCTCTCTGCTACCACAAACTGCTGGAAGTTTCACGGAGGAGTTTCAGTATGGGGAGGAGGGGCATGTTTATTGGTTTCTTGGCTCTGATGCAGAAAAGGAGAATGTGTGAGTCTGTGTATGAGCCTGATTTGTTCTCCCTGAGTATTGTTTCAGAGATTCTTTAAAAAGAACTCTGAAGAAAAAGGATCTTCAAAGATCTCTTAAACAGATATGCTCACTTCTATGTATGGCAAACATATTTTCACAATTGAGCACAGAAAATGTAAATCAAACGAATATTACTTCTAGGTGATAAATTCTGGGGGAGAGGGAAGCAAATATAAAGGAAAGATATATATTCTTTTGTATATAGGAAAAAAATCCTTATTGTAGTAGAACTCAGATTTCTGCCATGATTTTCTCTGGTTTTCAACTGTAACAAGCCTCCTTATTTCAGATTTGCTTGAAAGAGACATAGGAGCATGACACAACAGCCACTGAAAATTGGCACATCCTGTAAAGTGGGGGCAGGAAATTGAAAGTTTCACATGGAGTTCAATGGGAAAGTCATATGACTCTGCTCTTTCTCCCTTGGGGTATTTTCCTATTTTATTGTCAGTACTATAATGGGCAATCAGTTCCTGAAATGGTGCCCTGCTGTCTAGGTGAAGCATTTATAGGTTTTTTTAAGCAGTCCATTTGAACATTGAAGAATAAAAAAGTCAGCCCTTGAAAGTTCAGATTTGAGGGTCCTGATCCTGCATCTCCTGCCCACTCAGAATTCAGTGCAGGATCAGGGTCTCAATTTCTACATTTTCCACTGCGTTTCAAACTTTTATATATCCCAGCCAGAATCAACATTACAAATAAAAATGCTTCTAAAAACCAAAGTGTCTGTCCCTTTTAAAAGTTAACTTTCCTAGATTTCTGCACATATATTTACATAACAGTCATAGAATCATAAAATCATAGATTAGTTGGGGTTGGAAAGGACCTTAAGATCATCTAGTTTCAAACCCCCTGCCATGGGCAGGGACATCTTACACCGAACCATGTCACCCAACCTGGTCTTGAACACTGCCAGGGATGGAGCATTCACAACTTCCCTGGGCAACCTATTCCAGTGCCTCACCACCCTAACAGGAAAGAATTTCCTCTTATATCCAACCTAAACTTCCCCTGCTTGAGTTTTAACCCGTTCCCCCTTGTCCTGTCACTACAGTCCCTAATGAAGAGTCCCTCTCCAGCATCCCTATAGGAACCCTTCAGATACTGGAAGGCTGCCCTGAGGTCTCCACGCAGCCTTCTCTTCTCTAGGCTGATGTCCTGGGTTCAGCAGTAGCAGTCATGTTTTTCCTTTGTGTTAACTGGTGCAGTGCTGTGTTTTGACTTCTAGTTTGAGAACAGTGTTGGTGAAGCCGATGTTTTCGGTTGTTGCTGAGTGATGTTTACCCTGACCAAGGACTCTGTGAGGCTCATGCTCTGCCAGGGAGGAGGGGAGGCTGTGAGGAAGCAGAGACGGGGCGCCTGACCCGGGCTAGCCGGGGAGGTATTCCATACCACAGCACGTCATGCCCGGGGTGGGGGGTAACTGGGAGTTACCCGGAAGGACAGGGGCTTCCGGGTGGAACTCGCTTTCTTGGCCGGTGGTATCGTATTCTCTTTTCTTGTTATTTTCCCTTATCATTGTTTTAGCTGATAGTAGCGGTGGTGATTTGTTGCTGGACTGTTCTTGTCTCAACCCGTAGGAGTTGCACTCTCTCGATTCTCCTCCCCGTTCCTCCGGGAGCGGGGAAGGGGAGAGCCCCGGTGCGGGGGGGGGGGGGGGAACGGACACGGACCTTGATTGTTTTCAGCTCGGCACCACTCACTGGGAGTGAGTGAACAAGTTACCTGACTGGGTTTAAACCACGACAGCTGAACAGCCCCAACTTTCTCAGCCTGTCTTCATACTGGAGGTGCTCCAATCCCCTGATCATCCTTGTGGCCCTCCTCTGGACTTGTTACAACAGTTCCATGTCCTTTTTATGTTGAGGACACCAGAACTGCACGCCATACTCCAGGTGAGGTCTCAGGAGAGCAGAGTAGATGATCAGGATCACCTCCTTTGACCTGCTGGTCACACTCCTTTTGATGCAGCCCAGGACACAGTTGGCTTTCTGAGCTGCAAGTGCACACTGCCGGCTCATGTTCATTTTCTCATCAACCAACACCCCCAAATCCTTCTCTGCAGGGCTTCTCTGAATCTCTTCTCTGCCCAACCTGTAGCTGTGCCTGGGATTGCTCCGACCCAGGTGTAGGACCTTGCACTTGTCATGGTTAAACTTCATGAGGTTGGCATCAGCCCACCTCACAAGTGTGTCAAGGTCCCTCTGGATGGCATTCCTTCCCTCCAGCGTATCAACCGAACCACACAGCTTGGTGTCATCGGCAAACTTGCTGAGGGCATACTCAATCCCACTGTCTGTGTCACTGACAAAGTTGTTGAACAAGACCGGTTCCAACACTACCGATACTTGAGGGGCACCACTCATTACTGTTTTCCAACTGGACATTGAGCAGTTGACCACAATTTTTTGCATGCAGCCATCCAGCCAGTTCTTTATCCACTGAGTGGTCCATGTATCAAATTGATGTCTCTCCAGTTTAGAGACAAGGATGTCATGTGGGCCAGTGTCAACAGTCCTCTGAATGGAGATACTGCTTCTAATGTATTAGGGGATTGCTACAAAAATGTACAAATCTTCACAGAGGTTTTCCATACAGAAACACTTTGGGGAGTGGTAGAAATCTGTTCAGAACTCAAAGGAAAAAAGTCTTTTTGTGGACCTAATATCATATACTAGATCCAGAAAGACCTTATGGGCCAGATCAATATATGCTTTAGGTTTACTATGAAGCTAAAAGAATATAGGGATCACTCAAGGTTAGTCTAAATTGGGATTTAGAAGCCCAAACTTGACTACAACCCAGACCATTATCTAGGTTATCTCTTTTCGGCAGTGCCTAGTCCTTACAATACCTAAATCTATAAAATACCTTCCTGTGTGGCTTAAAGTTTGCTACTGCTGCAGGTGGTCATACTTTTTCAGACCTGGCTACTGAAGATAAAGGCCCATTGCCCAGATAAATTTCAGGTTTAATTGGAGGATTTAAGTCAGTGATCTATTTACTTCTCCAGAAAAATCTGAAAATATTTCTATGTGTTTTTTCAAATCTGCTTAATGTTCAGAGCTCTTCTTCACAGAAACTGGAGTTCTGTTACCAGCCCTGAAAGAGCATTGGCTGGTAAGACCTTAAGAGCAGCCACAGGAAAGGACATGTTCCACCCTCCCACTGAGGTGGGACTTCTATGAAGCAGGAGTCATAGTGTGAGAAGACATAGGAAGTTTAAGATTGACTGTGTCCTACCTATTGTGGCATTTAGTAGGAAAGAGGTAAAGCTGATATATTTTTCTGGTCTTTACTCTTAGGACTATTGTTCTTGTAACTAAAAGCCATAGGAAATACATATCTATTCTGAGATAGAGCAAGAATGTAATTTCTGTCCCACTCAAAGGACAGTTGGAAAACCCTTTCTATGGTCACTTGACTTTTCTGGATATAATGGCTTAATTGCAAGAGAAAAGATGAACATTTATCAATAGCTCTTCTCACCATGTCTCAGGAGGTCACAGAGCTTGGTGATTAGGGCCACTGCTGTATGGGTGAACAGGAAACATCAATTGCTTTGAGATTTGAAAATCTGCTTACTGAACAAATGGTTTAACTGCCAGCCTACAGTTCAAAAGACAGGGATTGCAATTTATCACCACTTTTCAAACTCATTCCCTTTGGTGCTTATTCCCCCAAGGTGTGTAGGCTCTCAAAACCAGCATCTCACTCTTTTAATTTGAATTCTTTCACATCAGAGCAAGAATTTATTCATGGGAACTAGCTACTTACTCTCAGCTGAGTGACATATATCTGAGTTCACCATGCCATTTTCATTCTTGAGCTCAATTAACCTTGTCTCACATAAAATAAAAAAGGATGATAGCATGAGCAGGAATGAATTTTCCAATTTTCCCTGAAGACTTTACCTCCTCCACCACACATTGGAAGACTGAGGACATGGTTCCATAGACAGATGTAAAGATTCATATGGCACCCTAGCCCAATTTTCCAATTTTCATCTGGCTAGCTGTAAGCTGACTCCAGTTCCAAGGCTGGGTGGTAGTGTTAACATGGCACTAATCACAGGTTAACCAAGCATCAGGAGACTTGTGAGTAAGTGAGAGCATTGGCAACGTAGCAATTTTGAAAGGCTTGAGACTGACTGTGTTTTAGTTATTTCCTCATTCTCAATGAATAGTTCTATTCAGTAGCAGGTGATTATCCTGAAGAGCAGGACCTATACGCATATCGATAGCAAGCTAGTAGAGACACTGTACTGTGAGTGGTTTTTTGGCAAGTATCTCACCAAAGAGTTTGGCAGTCTCTCTTTATATAAAGTGCTACAGTGCTTTTGCATGGTTGCATTCTTCATGCAAACAAATATCAATGCCAGCCTAAGAACATGAAGAACAGATAATAATTATTGTTTTCACTTCTGGATAGCAGAGAGCAACTGCAACACTGAGAAATGTAATGCTTTCTGAGCATTTTTTTAGAAAATTTATTTCCTTTAGCTTAAGTAATAAAATCCAGTTATCTGACACCATATTTGAATTGTGTATTCATTATATGCATGTATATTTTACAATTTTTAATTAAGACCCCGTGTGGTTATCAGAATAGAGTAATTAGTAACTTCCAATTACAGTTTTATGTTAATGTTTGTGAAATAAAGTATTCGACTACTTTAGAACATAAAGAATAAACTAAAATAAAGAATGTCTTAAAGATCACACCATTTGAGCCCAAACAAAATGTTTCTTTCATTCAATCTTATTTTACTCCATTCAGTATTTGACAATGCATTGTAAGCATATATATGTTCAGATAATTTCAAAGCTGGAGAATGTTTACTTTCTTAATGAAAATATCTCTTTACAGTATTTCTAATGCTCACTTAACCTGGCCTCCTCTGGAATAGTTTGTGTCATTTTAATTCTGGGAAAAAGGGTGAAACAAAGTCTACAAAAAAAATGTGATAGAAAAGAGATGAAAGTGAAAGAAATGCCAACAGAAAAAACATAAAAGGGCACATGTTTTTAGAAATGGAATAGGAGCAATACATGTTAGCAGTGAAAGTAATTTCCAACTTTTGTAGCAATGGTCTATTGTTTGCATGAAACATAATATTATGAAAATCACTTAGGGCAGGTGTCTGCCTAACTTTTACTAGTGTTAACAGATATTGGGGTGGGAATAAGATGAGTTTTATTGCTTGTCCGCTTGGCTACAGGCTATACTTCTTTGCAACACATTCCCTTCATGAACCTTGTTAGCCAAAATCAGTGAACAATAAAACCTCTTCACAAGAGTGAAAGTCCCCTATCTCTAAAGAAAAGATAAAATGTTTTTGGCAAAAGGACTCCAAAGGTTTCTCTGAGACACTGAAAATGTGCTGGCCTGAAGGCTTTGCTCTGCCAAGCAATCACAATTTATTCTGTCTTGTGAGGAATGCTGCAGTGAGTTTGCAGGGAGCAGTGAAGTTTCTGCTAGGCAAGGTGAGAGTTCCCGTCTCCTAGAGTTCTGGGTAGTGATACAGGAACAGTTCAGACTGCCAATAGTACATGTGTTAATGACTAATCTTGCTTCCAAGATCTCAGCAGCAAATGACTCATCTCATGCATTACTGTACTTCCAAGCCTCTTGATACTGGCTAGATGCTAGACAGACTAGAGACCAATTGGAGAAAAATATTATTACAGAGCTCTGAATTATTCCATATTCTAAATACTTGAAGACTGACAAGGGCATGTGGGTGGAAGATGTCACTCCTACTATATGCATCTTCATTGCTGAAATTATCACACTAGCTCTTTTTGACTCCAGGTATTTTGTTTACAAATTAAAAATGAGATCTCTAATTTGATAATTAATTTTCACACCAGGTATTTTTGACTGAGTCCTTGTTTACTCATTAGATGACCTACAAAGGTTTTCTGGTCTGAGAGCCAGGAGACAAGAGATAAATAAACAATGACATAAGATCTAAAACACTATTTCTGTTCATTCTTGATTTCTGTCTTCTACATGTAAGTGGCATATATATGCTTATTTAAAAAAAAAAAACAAAAAACATTGTTTGTGACAGCAGCTAGAAAGCAGTGGAGGATACTGATAATTTATATCAGTGGTTCTGTCATCCCTCTGACTCCAGCACAAGGTCTGTGGTTTTTACTTGTCTTCAACAATCTACTGGTAAAATGTTTATCCTCCTAGCTCTCTTAGACTGATGGAGGAATTCCACTGGTATTTCCATGTGAAATTCTACTTCAAAAGGAATAGAAGACAAAACCTTTCACCGTCCCAAAGACAGGATGTAAGATCTTAAAACTTCCCATTTGTTAGCACCTTCTCCCCCACAATCTCTCCAAATACCTTTTCCCTCAGATGGTGTAAGTGAATAATGTCATCAAAATAAATTCAGTGGTGTTGTCTTCAAACTGATCTAAATTTGAATGTTGATATTTCTATTTCAACACTGTAGAAGGTTTACATGTCTGCCTTTATGTTTATTAGTTACTCCTTTGTAAGGCATCACCTCCTTCATATCTAGTCTCACTAATTGAGCAAGAATTCCTGTCTTTTTCATGCGAGCAGGAGCTTTGGAGAAGACATTGTCTAATTCTGGCAAAAAACCCTTAGAATCAAAGGGATAGAAATGGCCCAGGCCCAAAATGTTTTGTCTGACATGTCTCCCAACACTCCATGTCATCTTCTGAAAAATGTACCCTAAGAAATGCACGTCTTAGAATAGAAGAATATTTTTAGCAGTTTGGAAGACTTCAACACAAAGTAAAATTTCAAAGAGCTCCTTGTATGGAGACATTAGTATTTCTCTGTTTCTACTGTTTCTGCTGAGGTAATTTTACTTGATACGTGCTAAGGTTGTAACAGCCTTTTGAGGGAGTTGCTTCATGAGGGAGTGTTGTTCCTTGATAGACTGTTACAGCTAGCTCTTACCTTTTTTTTTCACCCCCATATGATTTAGCTCTGAGTTTGTTGCTCTCTAAGATGATACTACACGTGACACGTTTAATTCTCCTTCTACGCTACAGCCATCCATTTATTCATGATCTTCTATTAAACTGGTGATCCCTCCCAGTGCTCTGTAGTTCATGACATTTATGCCAAGGTCATCTGTGGAATATCAATAAGTTCCTATTAATAGTGTTCCTGGATCATAATATTTTTCATTCTAACACAAAACTTTTCTCTAAGGAATGAACCCTTATTGATTTTATTCACAGAAGTATTTTCAGATTTTTGACAATGATTCAAATTACAGTAGGGATTGTCTTGAAAAAAAGTACTCTTCAGATGTGCAAACAGGTGGCAGCTCTGATATATAACTGCCTGGATGTCGCTGAGATATCCTGTTTATTCAGTTGTAGCCGACACCAATTTAGCAGCTTTAAGAAATGAAAAAAAGTAACCTTTTCTTTTTCTTTTTTATTTTTTTTTCAGAAAAGATCCAAAACCCGCAGCAGCCCATGAACAATACTTGAAATAGTTTGATGGAAGACTTAGGGATTAGAATGTAGCTCTACATTAAGAAGCAGTACAGTGCGATAGTGGTGAATGTGTGTAGGGAAACCATTAATTCACAAGCAGTCTGTCTTCCATGTAGACCATATAAGGCATTAAAAGGTATTCTTTAGCCAACAAATCAATAATTAAAGACTGGCAAAAATACGGGGTGAAAAATCTCCCTAAAGTGACTTACTGTGTACTGACTTTGGCATGTAATGAGAGGCATCGAAGAAAATCTACATCTAAGAATTCTCTATTTTTATCAAAGATAAACCAGTTACACCCACAACTCTTATGAAATCTTGAAAAATAATTGTCTTTGGATTTGTGTTAGCTACTTATTTAAGTTAGGAGAACTAACATATCTGTTTGTTTTAACAGAATCTTATATAAATTTGAATTTTGAATGGTTTTTATTTCACATCTTTCATATAATTACTATCTTGTTTAAATATCACTGTGCTTTTGCCTGAGATAAATGCAGAAGAAAATAACTATGTTCAATGTTACTGTCTTACAGTTACATCCCCTCTGTCAAACTGAGAACTTTTTTAATTCTGCAGGGGAATTTTTTTGTTTGTTTTTTTGTTTGTTCATTGCTGATGTGAATGAATAAGCTGCTGGCTACCTACTTACAGATATAGAATATTTCCTGTGTCAGCCAGGTTTAAAATAGATCTGTGCACTTTTGTCATTGTCACAGGCAGGCTTTTTTTTTTTTTTTTCTGCTGCACAATAATGAAATGTATAAAAAATACACATTAACTTTTAAAAAAAATTATTTAAATGATTGATAGTCAAATAAACTGCTGTTCATTCTAAGTCAGATTCTCAAATGCAATACAGATTAACTTTATGAAAGAATTGAGGACATACTTAAACTTTTTCTTCAGAAGAGCTTGGAGTGAATTCAAAAGGTGGGTGCTGAACGGGAATTCCACATTCACATACAGCAGCGGTGGAACAATATAGCACAGTACTTGAAGTAATCATGGCAGGTGAATCAGGGCACTGGCTTCCCTACCCAGTTTACACTAACCGCCATTAGATAAAAAACTTATGGTGACAGCAAGAGAACCTATCAGAATGCAAATCTGGTTCTTCTCAGTGGAGCACCTTATGAAAAGAGAGAAATATATTTTATTCCAAATCTTCAGCTTCTTTGGCAGTTGCTCTAACGACCAAGCTACTGTGTGAAAGGCTCTCCTAAAAAAGGTCTAGGCTCATCAAGGCAGCTAATTGTTTCTCAGAGTTCGGTTCTCCAATTGGAAGAGAAAAGCTGTTTAGACACCTATTTTCATAATTTCTAGTTGATTGATCCTGAAATCTCCCTGTACTCCAGTACCTGGTACTCTAGCATTGAATATTCTGTTCTTAGGTGTATAATTCAGCAAAATTCAGTTCCTGGGATACAGCAAATAATCTACACTAGCACACAAGCTTTTCTTTTGGAGCTTGTCCTTAGGCTACAACTACTGTTTTAAGTATCTATCTACGTATGAAGGCTTTGTACCAGTGACATTTGCAAATCTCTGATATCACTTAGGAGGTGACTAACATTTCCACTGGTAATATTCCCACTATAACTAAGCTGTTGCCAGAAGCCATGCATGTTAACATGAGGCTTCTAACAACATTAAATTGGTAGGTGTCTAGATTCAAAATCTGTAGAGTAGACGTTACTCAGTGTACTCCACAGCAAAATCTTAAACTATGAGTATTTCAGCTATACTGGAATATCTACAAGAGCATTGGCAGGATTCCAAATCAGCCAAATCTTTCAGGTGGATCAGTCTAGATCTTTTCCCTTGAGTGACCTCTCTGAAGCAGACTGAAAACACAAAAAACACAGGCTTTAACAGTCTTTCAACTAGGAGATATTTTTTTTCTTCTTTTTTTTTGTTTAGAAAAAAAAAAAAACAAACAGCCTCAGCATTACAAGAACAGATAAATAAATAAACAATTAGTTAGTTAATTTATAAACCATTCCTCCCTACTCCCGTTCCTCCATTATCTTAAAGGCAGGGTCTTGCTTCTACACTTTATTCCACCCAACCTGGCAGCTTCCCAGCTGGAGCAAATGGCACAGACCTCTGTAGTTAGTAGAGACCTTACTTCTGTCATCTCTGAAGCCTCTAACAAGGCTTTCAGTTTGCCCAGGACCTGCAGGATCCCAATTTATTGCTGTACCTGTCACTGCCTCCTACTCCTTTCACCCTTGGCAATCCCCAGAACTTCCTATTTCTGTGTTTGCTCAAATGCTCCCCAGAAAAGGTCCAAACTCCAGTAGGTATCTACATGTCAAACTCATTTTGAAGGAACATAAACATTATTTTGAACAGTGAGTTAAAAGGTTTTAAATTAAAAAAGACAAAAGAAAAAAGTCTTGGAATGATTTACAGTTATGAACCTTACTTTAAGCAAGTGATCTTTACAGCTGGCTAGTAAACATCTGAGTAATCTCATTTCTCATGACACTCTTATTCACAATCTCCTTGTTCACTGTGCTGGCAGTTTTGTATCCCAGGCCTATCAGCCCAACACACCCTTAAACTGTAAGGTAAGCATACCACTGAACTCTGCAACACTGGGGCAGTAGTCAAAAGCTGCAATATTCATTTGTAGCACTGCTGCTTTCTGAAGAATTATGCCCAGAAGTCTACTGTGCCTAAAGAAAAACTGACATCATGGCTACAGAAATATTTTGAGACACAAATTAATAAAGCTCAAATTTGAACCTATATTCAAACTGTTTTATTTTGTTTGCTAGTGTTGTGGTTTAAGCCCAGCCAGTGACTCAGAACCATGTAGCAGCTCACTCACTCCCCCACTTTCCTCCCTCCAGCTGCCAGAGGGATGGGGAGGAGAATCAAAAGAATGTAACTCCTACAGGTTGAGATAAGAACAGTCCATTAACTAATGTATAACATAAATTACTACTGCTACCACCAATAATTACAATGTTCAGGGAAATAACAAGGGAAGAGAATACAACTGCTCACCACCCACCAACTGATACCCAGCCTGACTCGAGCAGCCATCTAGCCCTTCGAGGTAACTGCCCCCAGTTTATATACTGAGCGTGATGTGCTGTGGTATGGAATACCTCTTTGGTCAGTTTGGGTCAGGTGTCCTGTCTCTGCTTCCTCCCAGCTTCCCTTCCTCCCTGGCAGAGCATGAGACTCAAAAAGTCCTTGGTCAGAGTAAACATTACTGAGCAGCAACTGAAAACATTGGTGTTATCAGTGCTGTTCCCAGGCCGAAAGTCAAAACCACAGCACTGCACCAGCTACTAAGAAGGAGAAAAATGACTGCTACTGCTGAACCCAGGACAGTTAGTTTGTTTTTTTTTGTTCAAATTCAGTACTGCCAGCAGCATTTGTGGGATTGGTTTCATAAAGGGAGTTTGAACCCATTGATTTCTTATGGACGTTACTGTATCTCATAGGAACAAACTAAAAAAAAAAGAAAGATTCTATGCAGAAATATTTATCCATTGGTTTTCATCTCTTAAAGCTTTCTGTACTCTGTGATAACATGACCTTTGTATTTCCTATTGACCACCAGACTTGTATCCAATATAATACTGTATTTAAATATTAATGTATTGAAGCATATTACTGCACCATATGTTACATTTGTTGTTCCATTCTATCTTAACTTATACTAAAAGGTTTAGAATTGAAAAAAATGTGAACTATGTCCTTGAAAACTTGTAACTAGATCTTTATAAATATTACAAAAACAATAATTTTGCATCAGTATGGTGAACAAGTAGCAAAGTGCCTGAAGAATATAAATTGAATGTTCTCTAGAAGAATCTGTAAAGGTTAAAATTCATCATTTTAACTGATAGGTTTTCTTTGGGAAAAAAACTGATGCAGTGAATACAAAATGCTATGATAATTTTGTGTTTCTCCTCAGTGTTATTTTTTTTTCCTTGAAAAACAGTATCTCCTCAATAATAAACACCTATTTCCATTCATCCTAGAACTAAAGATACCTACAGTGCTTGCCTTCACACGCAATTGGCAGGTTTTTTCGCTTTAAATAGAAACTTTCTATATGAACAGAGTGAACTCTTCTTCCATTTCAGGAGAGGCTGCAATCCGATAGGAAATACAATGTGACTTAGATCTTTTTAGGAAAAGATTTAACCTAGACATGGTATGAAGGCTGGTTGCTAAATACCACATTTACAGCCACAGTTTCCATAGTGATTTTCAGACTGTAGCAGGCTGGAGTCTAAAATAGAAAAATAGGCATAAATACAATTTATGCCAGGAATAAAAGCAGTACTTAGGAGAATCTGTTTGTCCCAGGCACTGCACCAATGCTGGTAACAGATAACTTTTTTTTTTTTCTCAAATCTTACTGTCACTAAATGAAATAGAAAGTTAATGACATCTTTCCATAATCAGGAAATTGAATTACAGAGAAATTAAATGACATTTTTTGCAGTCATATAGGAAGACTGTCACAGAAAAGAATCCAAGTCTGTTGAGTTTCAATCCAAGATGGAAACTGGACTTCAGTTTTCCATCAAGTAACTTTATTCAAACTGCAGATTAACAGCCTGTGCTGATAGCCCATAGCAGCTGACTTGAATGTAAATCAGATATCAATTTGTGGACATTAGCCAACTCCAAGTTATATTCTTTCTTTCTACTATGTCAATACTTCTGCCCACGGAACACTCTCAGTACAACGCACTTTGTTAATTTTGGGTGTGAAAAAGGCTTTTAATTGACTTGATGATTTAAAATTTACTAGTATGATTAGTCTGTGGCAAAACAGGGTCCAGACTTGTACTTAGCATTGCTGGTAATCTGACTATCACTAGCTCAGACATTCCCAAACTTTCCCCATGAGATATTCTTTCCCCACCATGAGTGCCAGGCATCCTGTGATCCCCTGGAGAAAGCTCTGTGGCAGAGAGACCCGGTAGCTTAGCATAGAGCACCATTTAGGTAGGCTGAGAGAGGAGCTGCAGGTACATGCACTTTAGCACTGGTTAGGGACAGATTTTGTTTTCTTAATTCACCTTCAGACAGATGTGTGTCCCATGCTCAACTCTCTCTAAAAATTCACCACTAAAAGCACAATGACTGTGAGTGTGTGTTAGCGTGAAGTTCACCCCTAATCTTTACATGAGCTAAGAATTATTCCTGCTCCCTTTATAACTTTCTCTTTTTGTTTGGATTTTTTTTTTTTTTTTTGCCTTTTCTTCCTGCAGGCTATTCAGATAGATTTTAATTGTCGCTATTCCCACTTTACCCTGAATAAGTGGAATGTGTGAAAAAGAAAAATTCACAAAAGAATTACTCACAAACACTGATGCCACTATCGGACTTGAACTTAAAGCTATCACACAAGGACGCTGTTAACATTTATCCTCCTCTTTGTAAACTGACAAAATATAACTTGAAGTCTCAGAGCAGTTTCTTCTACAGCATTTCATTTTGATTGATGCCCTCTATTAATATCAGTGATGCTAGTTAGCTTTAAGACACCCCAAAGGATAGTCAACTAGTTAAAACTCCAAATGAACCTCATGCCAGCTGTTTAGCCCCTTGAAAGTTTTGCTGAGCATTGACAGAAGACCTTATCAATCATTACAATTAAGTGCTTTCAGGCTGTCCCTTCTAAGTGGAGTCAGTTGAAGTACCATCTGCTATTTTGTTTTTAAAACTCACTAGTCTCTTTCTCTAAGGCAGCCGTTTCAGTTTTGAAATTATGTTTCTTTTGCAAGAGTGATGGGCTGATGAAGAAAACTTTTTGGTTTAATAATCAGCAGTTTCTATGATGTGACATTTTTTTGCAATGCTCAAGGCCTTTTACAAATCAAAAGGAATCCAACTAAAACAGTAATTAATGACAAATGACTAGTCACATACGGCCCTATTTAATTAAAAAGTTTTAATCTTTGATTAAACCTCCTCACACATTCTTGTGACTGCAAACTGTTGTCTGAAAAGAGAAAGTAATTGGGTGCATAATCTATTGTGTCTTCTAACTGACACCTGCTAATTGTCTCAGCAACAAATGGCAACAATTTAATTTAGAAAGTTTAAAAGTGTAAGTGTATCTTAAATATTCAACAGATTTTTTTTTCTGTGTTATGTATTCCTTTACTGCACTGGGAAGATCTTTCCTTGCATTTATCCCTCTAAGAATTTTCTGTTTTCCAAGAATTTTTTCTATTGTTTTTCAAAAACATGCTTTACTATAGTAAACACAAAACACATGATTTATTGGTCATGTCTTTCCATGGTCAGTCTTTTAATGTGCAGTTAATTTTTTAAATGCTATTAACATTTTTTCCTAAATATTGATTAATCTGCATAGCAGCTATTGCAAGCAGGTTTCTATACCCATAGCTTACAGGAACAAAACCAGAAGGAATAAGCTGCAGAAATTACCTCCAGAGGAATTCTGACAAATTCAGAATTTCAGCTGGGGAAAAACTTCTGGCTATAACCACCTTCAGTGATATAGTGAAGGACCTCTCCCCTCTTCCTTATCCTTTTAGGATCTTAGCTTCAGCACTAGCAGTGTAAAGAAGACTGTGTCATGGTTTAAGGCCAGGCTGTAAATCAGAAAAAAGCAGCCCTCTCACTCACTCCCTACCTTTTTTCCCCTCCCTCCCCACTCCCGGGGGGATGGGGAGAAGAATCGAAAGAATGTTAAGTCCCACACGTTGAGATAAGAACAGTCCAGTAACTAAGGTATAACACACACGACTACTGCTACCACCAGTAATAATAATGATAAGGGAAATAACAAGGGACGAGAATTCAATACCACCCATTCATATGCAGCCTGATCGAGCAGTGAGCCAGCCCTTCTGGGTAATTCCCAGTTTACATCCTGGGAATGATGTGCTGTGGTATGGAATACCCCTTTGGCTAGTTTGGTCAGGTGTCCTGTCTCTGCTTCCTCCGGGCTTCCCCTCCTCCCTGGCAGAGCATGAGACTCAAAAAGTCCTTGGTCAGACCAAACATTTGAGCAGTAACTAAAAACATCGTTGTTATCAACACTGTTCCCAGGCCGAAAGTCAAAACCACAGTGCTGCACCAGCTACTAAGAAGGAGAAAAAATGACTGCTGCTACTGAACCCAGGACAGTCTATTAAGGCAAGAATGCCACAGAGGAAATATGCTTCACCAGCTTCCACCCTTTCTTTTTCTTTTTTTTTTGCTCATCTGTGCAGAGTCTAGCTTTGTGATTTAACAAAAATTATAGTCACCATTTTGTCTGTGTTTACTGCTCAGGTACTCTTGCTTACCAGGTTTATGGCTAATCTACCAGATATATATATATATACATTTTTTTAATTACATATTTTTTTTTATCTTCTATGGCATGATCACTTGTTTGCAGCTTTTCTGAACTAGAATTGTGACATTCTAAACATACTGGTACTCCCAGCTTAAATTCCCAACAAGTATCTTGTCTGCTTTATGTCTTATTTTACCAATATTTAAAAAAATGTTCTTTGGCATGTCAAATGAAGTATTCTCAGGGAAGAATACCACCACTGGTTTTGATAGCATATGTTTCAAAGCCATATATAGTCCTCCAAGCCAACTGGTAGGTGAAGTACATCTACAAATATTTTTTGTAATGATGGCTTCAGATACAGTTGACACTTCCAATTAAAACTACCTGCTTGGGCACAGCACAGTTATTTTCAACTTTCTTGCAACCCCAAGCACATCTGGACCCACCCCAGTATCTGGAACTGGTAAGCTGCCACTATAAAGGGACAGTCACAACCCCATGGTGGTTGTAAAGGTGTTTATGTCTGATGGTCTAATTGCCCAGGGTGTCTTCTAACCAAGCTCTACAGAGAATTTTAAGTCTACTGAACTGTATCTATCCTTTTTCATGTATAAATGTACAAAGAAAAAATGCGAACTACTTTCACAGTTTAACAGACGGAGAAACTGTAGCACAACAAAAAGAAATAACCTGTCCAAGATCACAGGGCCAATCAGCAGCAGTCAGCACAATAAACCCCTGTCACCTGATTTCCATATTGCTGCTCTACGTTCAAAGTGTGTCTACCAATACATGTGAATGTGTAGAGACGGATAAAGATATAGGTGATCTTGACAGCTTTGTGACTTTTACTACAGCAAGTTGCATGCAGCATACCCATAGAATAGTAAATTAACACAACAAAAGCCTTGAATGCTTTTTTTTTTGTTTTTAACATCATCAACTTCCAAATGTCCAAATTTCTGTTACTTGGCCAAATAATATTTTCTCCGTCCACAGTATCTTCAAGTGTTCATCTTTATTTCCTCTGTTTCACACCTTCCTTATTTTTCATCAGCTGTGACCTCTCAGCCACTGTAACCTTCTTCCCTCTAATCTCCCTTCTCCAGTCCACTCCAAACACTGTGGACAAGGTTATCTTTCTTGTTCATCACTGATCATGTCAAGTCATGTATCAGTCCCCCAGGTGGTTTTCCATCTCATTACACTACAAGGTCAAATTTCTCCTCTGCAATTTCAAGGCTTTGCAAGGATCTGCTTTAGCCTACCACTGGACCAAGTCCTTGCTCTTTCCTGGCTTAGATACAGTCCTGCCTACTGTGTATATCCATACCTCATGCATGACTTCCTATTTCTATTCCCAAAACTGGTTTCACTGCCTAAAATATCCTCTCTGCTCTATCCTCCCCAACAACCCCATTTTCCTCTTTCAGGTCTCTTTATGCATTCTGTGTAAATTTGGTTATGTGTGCTTTGGGGCAAGGGTTTTGTTTTTGAAAACACAAGGCATTTGTAAAGTTGCAGGTATAACAATGACATTAAAGAAATAATAATTATGAAATTTACTTTGTTATCTTGTCACACACTGTAAATAAACATACAAAGTAGCATTTAAATATACTTGGACTAAGTAAACAATAGAAATGTTTCCAATTCTCTTTTCCTCCAGATTTTTACCCAAGTAAAGGATAAAGAATAGTGGTTACTATGTGTGAGTCAGATACACTTGACAAATTTAAATCCCTCACCAGATTATTGCCTTTCCTTTGAAGGCTGACCACAACCAGCTGATACATATTTAAACCACAGCTTGGACTTTATCATAGGCTAAAGCATACTTTTGATTCTCATTAAGACAAGAATGCCAGGATGCCGTAAGCTCTGTGACTTTCTCAAAAGATGCTTAAGTCATAGTTAATTCTGAAATAAATATGCTGCCTTTCAACCAAACATATCCTGGGGCAAAAAGGCAGGTATATCTAAATCTGTAAAACAAAAAAATTAGGAAAGTGAATCATGGGAAGAAATCATAGGCAAGGTTTATATTGAGAAAAAATATTGGGGAAAAGTTTATGGTAAGAGTTTGATCTCTTTCTTCTTCCCCCCCCCCCCAAATCAAATAAAATGTTGGGAAAGTAAAATACCCACAGGCACAAGAGAACCTTTTATTCTTAGAAATTTCTTCAGGCAAGGGGCGTTTAAACTTGTTTATCATACAAATCTTTCCCATAATTGAGCTATTAGGCAATGAGATTCTATAATTTATTGACAGATAAATTAATGTCTGTAAATCTTTACCACTCAAGATATTATAGTATCAGAAGTATCTAAGGACAACTGCTTTCAGCTTTATTGACAGAAGTGGGAAATAGAAGCAAAAACTCGTGGCAGCAAATCAGTAACTCTTTCTAAGAAAATGTGGTGCGTGATCCATTTCTTTTAGCTTAGCTATGTGTCGTGGTTTAAACCCAGTCAGGCAACTCGTTCACTCACTCCCCCCGCTTCTTTCCATCCCCCTACTCCCGGAGGGACTGAGAGGAGAATCAAAAAGAATGCAACTCCCACGGGTTGAGATAAGAACAGTTTAGTAACTAAGGTATAACACAAATCACTACTGCTACCACCAATAATAACAATGATAAAGGAAATAACAAGGGAAGAGAATACATCACCTCATCACCAGCCAACCGATAACTTGGCCCCCCAGCCCAACCAAGCTCTGATTGATACCTCCTCCAACCCCACAGTCTCCCAGCCCTTCCGGCTAACTCCCAGTTACATCCTGGGCATGACGTGCTGTGGTATGGAATGCCTCTTTGGTCAGTTTGGGTCAGGTGTCCTGTCTCTGCTTCCTCCCAGCTTCCCCTCCTCCCTGGCAGAGCATGAGGCTCACAAAGTCCTTGGCCAAACCAAAACATCGCTATCAGCTCTGTCCCCAGGCCGAAAGTCAAAACACTGCACTGCACCAGCTACCAAGAAGGAGAAACATGACTGCTACTGCTGAACCCAGGACACTATGAAAAGGATTAACAGAAGAAATAACACTAAAAAAAAAAAAAAAAAGGCTGGCCACACAAGATTTGCATCTTGATATGTAATTGATTAATTAGCAGTAAGCTTCTTAAACTGTAACATGTAGATGAGTTAAGTGAGAAAAAAATCCACTAAAAATTTCTGCATCTGATGTTACTGTGGAAAAAGTCCCTTTCCCCAATTTATCAAAGTAAACGAAACAGCAAAAGAGATAAAAATATGCCATTGTAAAGTGATGTAGAAATTAATCTGCTTGAGAGCTCAACATGTTATGAAGATCACTACCTGCCTACATTCAAACATGCTTTCACATAATCTGTGACATACACTCCACACATTTGGAGATGTAGACTAGAATGCATGCCAACTCTTCATCTATCTGGTCTAACAATGTTGATAGCAGTTTGCTTATTATTCTTTTTTGAAATATGGCAACAATGATAGAAACATTGACATCAACAATTAAAACACATCTTGTTAAATTCAATCATGCTTCTTTAAAGTAAAGTATGGTTGCACTGGTCCTAGTAAAAATATACCAGAGACTCTCCTCTTTGTGGTGCTACTGAGTCAGTGCTAATAATAAGTCTAAGTATCTTGAAGTGTCTTATTAAAAAAAAAATTAAAAAAATCCACTAAAACAGATTACTTTTTTTTTTTTTCTGTGTGCTTCTGAACCAAATTAGAGCAACATTTTAGTGTGGCAGGAAGTATATTTACATATTTAATTTTAAATAATTTACATTAACTTTTGCTGGGGTAGTTTTACTTTGGGTGGTATGGTAGAAATCTTATAAATTATTGGTTGCAAACTAAATAATTGTTGTTCTTCCCTATATTAAAATTAAATATATTCAGTGTAATAGTCTGTGCTTTTGCTGCCATGGCAATCAGTGGCAAAACTATCTGATTTCAGAATTATAGAACAGTTAGGGTTGGAAAGGACCTTAAGATCATATAGTTCCAGTCCCCCTGCCATGGGCAAGGACACCTCACCCTAGACCAATATTCAAAATAATTGTCCTGATACATTACAAATGCTAGCTGCGTCACTGTTAGTCTTGACACCCACTATTTACCGTACAGAAGGGAAAAAGCACATTTTTATCAGCTTTTGCTTCTTAATTAATTGCATAAATATGCTTAATACCAGAAAAGGCCTGTTAAACCCAATGAGAATTTGTTCTTCTATTCACTAAGGTAAGAGTTAGGCCTTGGTTATAATATAGCTGATTATGAAGTGATTTAATAATTTTAAATTCATGCTAGTCATACACAACAGAAAGTCCTCCAAAGTATTAGTGTTTGTCTAACTCTGTTTTTTGAACCATTTTTTGTTTCCTTTATGCATCAGGTGTGAACACTATTGTAGATTTTCTTTTCGGTTCACTGACTGAAAGAACATGCGTATTAGAACATGCCAGAGAACATCCACAGCTTCAACTCTAAATGAGCATGCTGAAAGATTTTCACCAAACAGAATTAAGAGATTAAATATTAATCTGCAAATGAGCTTTAGTTCCTCAGTAAAAGTGATACACCTTATGTAGGTGGACATTTAGGGTCGTATTGATGGGTCTGCCAGATGTAACTTTGTAATAAGTCTTATTTTAAACTTTTTGAGATAGACAGCATAGGTCTCTTTGAGGTCTTTCAAAATCCTCCTGTGAATTTTTACAATTTTTCTTTTATTTACTTACTGTATGATAACTGGCTTTGCAGTTTTGGGCCCAATTCCCAGGGTACTGTAACCAGTTTTTTGAGACAATTGCTGTTTACTACAAGGCAACGAACAGTGGCACCTGTTTGTGACCTCTTTCCCATAAAGTCGTTATACAAAAGAGCTTGCTATACGAAACGTGGAAGAATAATCATAAGATAAAACTTAGAATTCTCCTCACTCATTGGTTAAAAAAAAACAACCAAACAAAAAAATTACAAAGAAAGTTGTCATTCAAAGCTCATTAATTAATTAAATGTATTTCTCTATAACTCCAGTTTCTTGGGGACTTCTTTGTTTTTTGCATGACACAGGCCAAATGGTAACAAGATGATCATGTAGGTAAAGGCTTAAATCTGGCTGTGCTTTGATAAGCCTTTACTAGTTAAATTCAACAAGTAGGTACTTGGTAAAGTTATACATGACAGCAGAATCAAGATTACAGCCATAATACCTTAGAGACAATTTATGCCTGCTGAAGATGTGAATGCTATACTAACATTACTACAGCCTTTAAAGATCAGAGACAATGATCAGGAACTCCACATTTTCTTACAGAAGAAAATAGCAAAGCAATTTCAAATGCACTTCTTCAGCAGTTTTCTATATGATTATGTCTTGTAATAAGAACTCAATAATGTCTGATTTCAGTCATTTTGGTGACCTAATGTATTTCACACAGCTTAGGTCCCTGACACCACATATTAGCAGTGATTTTATCTTTCTTTTGGTCATATGTGGTCTTCTCCAATATATAGGTTTTGACAGACATTCATCATTGTCGTATGAGAACATCTAATATTAGTGTAGCAAGCAGTACAAATTAATCTATTCTAATTTTGTTCTGCCTTCCTTGCTTCAAAGAGAAAAGTGTGAGCTGTTTTATCTTAATAAATTAAAATTACCTAGGTACAAATTTTGCTATATACTTCCATTAAAGCAAGCTAAGTAAAGAGAAAAGCCTTGCATCTAAACTGGAAACTTGCTGAGGTGTAAAATGGTCATTGTTTCTCATGGAGTTTCATTCCACTGTATCAGGTCTGCCTGCCAAAAGTGTCAGGTCCTTCTCTGGATAAACTATATTTATGGCAGACTGTTCTACCAGGATAAAAAAGCGAAATAGTCAACCACAGTCTTCACAAAGGACTTGGCATTTTTGATACCCTAAATCATTAAGCACCTTCAGATAAGGGTGAGATATTGAACTGGACTGATACACCTTGAGATAAGCTTTGTGCTCTCACACATCAGGTGGCAGCCAGTGTTATGGAGTTCACTACAGCACCCTGTCAGCTGGAGTTTCCCATGCAATAAGGGTGTATGGCCTCGCCATTACAGAAATGAGGATGTAACTGACAATGGGTCATCATTCGTCATAAAGAAACGGCATGTTCTCATGCCCAGAGATGTTTACATGCCCTTAATTTGTAATGTAAATTAAGTAGTTATTTTAAAAATTAATTTTACTTCTTCTGTAAAACTAAATAGCAGTCCTTCAAAAAACATTTAATTGAGGTTTAATAGGAGTTACCACACATCAAACAGGAACTAGTTATTAAGAGACAGAGAAGTAAAAAAAAAGGGCAAAAATAAATTCTATATTCCCTACATCTGAATAAATATATTTAAAATAACTATCCTGTTTTAGTAATTTAACTGACTCATTAGATCCAAATTAAACACCTGTAGTGTAATCTAAATCTTTATTTAAAATATTACCCATCTAAATACACTGCATTTCCCTTTACACACTGCAGTGGACACATATAGTGAAACAGGTAAATGGCAGAAATTAGCCATTTATATGTTAATGACTGTACACATTAAATAAAAACTGTCCACAACATATATTTTGTAGTGACTTATTTGCAATTCAGGTGTTATCTCTAACAATTCATGATATTATTATGAAACACATAATTGTAGCCATTCATTTACGTTAATTTATTGACGCTATAAGTTCCTCAGAGCAGCAGCCATGAATACATTTTCCTGCATAAAACTAAAAAATATTTTGGTATCTAAGAGATAAAAATTAACAATAGAAATACTTATAAGGATTTATATTTGCATGGATTTTTTTTTTCCTGTTTCCTTTTCTTTCTTCATTTTTTTTTATTTTTACATAGGTAATCCAACAGTATCTGCTTTTTAAACAAGATTTTCAGAGTAACAAGTGATTTTATATACTTACTAGTAAGATTACATGACCTAATTTCCAGGATATGGATACTTTGCAATTTTAAAAATTCAAGCCTCTTTAAAATGTCTTTCCTAAAGATAGATAAATTCACTGGGCATTTTCAGTGGTCTTGAGGATACCATACTTCATATCTTAATTTAAGGATCTTTTTTTTTGTTTTTGCAGCAGGTTATAGGATTTTTTAAATGTTAATTTTGTACCTTGGTTATTACATTTGGTTCTGGCTTTTTTATAGCAGTGGGTTCTGGCTAATCACTTATGACAACCTGTAAGACTGTAAGACAACCATTTGCCTGCAGAAAGGGGGATGCATAGCAGCGCCATCCCAGGAGCAAACAAAGAAGGGAATTATGACTAGAAACATAATTTCCTCTCTTGCTTGCCCCTGGCTCTAAGGGGGACACAAACTCCTACTGCTCTATGCTGGCAGCCAACTGTCAGGTCAGTTTATCTCAGATGATCATTGTTATGAGGGGATGAAGCCAAAGCCCTGCATGTCCCTGAGCGCTGGCTATCAATGCCCCACCAGGACAGGGATGGGTGGCCCCTAGCAGGCTGCTGTCATCACTCTCCATCTTTTGCTGTGATCTGCAGTCCCACTAGCCCATGCCAGGAAGGAAGCCCTCAAGTCTTCCTTATTCTCCTGCACACTGGGGATAAAAGCATTTGACAACCCTACTCTGAGATTACACCACTGAAACCAGTATTGAGGCCTCAGTTTGGTAGGCAAACAAGGTGAAGCAATCACCTGCTACCCAGTTATCCAGTTGCAGCTATACTGGACACATCTGGCAAAGAACATTCTGCAATTCTTGTGAGCACTTGAAACCTTGTCGGCTGGGACCCTTCCTGGATCCTAGTTCCCTATCAGAAAATGAAAAGGAACTTAATACAAAAAAAAAAAAAAAAATAGGTGTTGCATCTACAGACATGTCAAACTTTGAAAACCTTGTGCTCTAGACAGCCTTGCTACTAATTGGTATGTTTTTCTTTAAAAGTGAAGATTCTAACCTTTTACTTGACAGATATGTGGGTAAAATGCCACATAACATTTTGAAAGCTTATCTATAGTCTGCTGTTTACGAGTCTTGTTTATGTTGGAGCTCACACAGGAGTATACAAATGAAAAGGGTTAGCAGGTACAAAACTGAATGGTTGGATTAAAATAGACATATAAACTAGCAAAAAGATTTTCTACTACAGAAATTCTAAAGATGCTGCTTCCTTTTAAAAGGCAACCATAAATGTGTGCCACTTGACTCAACAGATTTTTTTTTTATTATCATTAATTGTGTCCCTAGACTTTCAGGGTGGAAAGTAGAGACAGTTCCATTATCTGTTGTGTTGCTTTGGTGGGGAGGTTTTTCATTCTTTCTAATCTTACGAAATTGCAGCTAGGAGAGAGTAAATGGGATTCCATTTCTCTTCGAGATTTAGCAACAGAATTGTTCACAGTGTTGCAATCAGTCATGTTTCAAGTAGAGCTACTAACTGCATAAGTGAATAAGTGAATACTTTGGAAACAAAAGGGTTGCATAACAAGAAAATTTAGCTTGTAGAATCTTTAGTATGCAACGTATAAGAAATTTTATAAACCCTAGGGAGGGTTTGCAATCTTGTCAGTGGATGCAAAATGCTAAGTTAGAAAAACTGAAACTAAAGTGACAAAAATATGGAAATAACTGACAATCAGAAAACTGGCTTAATTCCTTTTTTTTTTTTTTTGTTATTTTGGGGTTTGTTTCCAATAGAAAATTTATCTCCTGCAAATTTATACACACAGATTACTATGCACTTATACTCCAGTCGTATTCTCTTCAGTAAACTAAACACTGCACTTGGAAAATAGAAGTTTCAAAGACCATGATATCTTCATCCCACTTGGGGAGTAACTGTAAGAACAATGGTGGAGGTGAATTTCTTCAGCTCAGGAATTCGTAGTATTTTACAGCTAAATTCTTTTGAAGTCTTCCTCAATCCTCTGTTTCCTGGCTCTACTTCAAGGTGCCGCACCAGCTCTGAATTTCCACTGAGACATTGGTCTTGTTTTCATAAGCAAATTGCTGACCTGTCTGACTGATGTTACAACCTTCTACCTCTAGATTGGTGCCTTGAGAGGAAGAAGTGATGCACTGAACGCTACCACAATTCCTTGGCTACTGCCAGTAAATATTAGCTCTGGCACAATTGTAATACAGAAATACTAGAAAAGAGTGAAAAATAAAAACTTACCATTCCATAAAAAGCAATACCCTAATGATTAAAATTTGGGAAAATGTTTTGTATAAGTGACTCAAACCTTCTGCAGCTTGAGGATGTGAAATGTGGGAAGCCTGTGATTTTCCAGTTAAAAAATGTATTGGTTCTGCGGTGCTAGCTAGAGATTCAACTTGACTCAAGTACAATATTATCATCACAGCATCACAGTATCACAGTATGCTAGAGATTGGAAGGGACCTCGAAAGATCATCTAGTCCAATCCCCCTGCCGGAGCAGGAACACCTAGATAATGTTACACAGGAATGCGTCCAGGCGGGTTTTGAATGTCTCCAGGGAAGGAGACTCCACAACCTCCCTGGGCAGCCTGTTCCAGTGTTGTGTCACCCTCACTGAGAAGAAGTTTCTTCTCAAGTATAAGTGGAACCTCTTGTGTTCCAGTTTGTACCCATTACCCCTTGTCCTATCATTGTTTGCCACTGAGTAGAGCCTGGCTCCATCCTCGTGACACTCCCCCTTTATATATTTATAGACACTTATAAGGTCACCCCTCAGTCTCCTCCAAACTATAGAGACCCAGCTCCCTCAATCTTTCCTCATAAGGGAGATGCTCCACTCCCTTAATCATCTTCGTTGCCCTGCGCTGGACTCTCTCCAACAGCTCCCTGTCCTTCTTGAACTGAGGGGCCCAGAACTGGACACAATACTACAGATGCGGTCTCACCAGGGCAGAGTAGAGGGGAAGGAGGACCTCTCTCGACCTACTAACCACCCCCCTTCTAATACACCCCAGGATGCCATTGGCCTTCTTAGCCACAAGGGCACAGTGTTGGCTCATGGTCATCCTGTCGTCCACTAGGACCCCCAGGTCCCTCTCCCCTACACTGCTCTCTAACAGGTCGTTCCCCAACCTATACTGGAACCTGGGGTTGTTCCTGCCCAGATGCAGGACTCTATACTTTCCCTTGTTATATTTCATCAAGTTACTCCCTGCCCAACTCTCCAGCCTGTCCAGGTCTCGCTGGATGGCAGCACAGCCTTCTGGCGTGTCAGCCACTCCTCCCAGCTTAGTGTCATCAGCAAACTTGCTGATAGTACACTCAATTCCCTCATCTAAATCATTGATGAATATATTAAATAATACTGGTCCCAGTACTGACCCTTGAGGCACTCCACTAGTTACAGGCCTCCAACTAGACTCAGCCCCATAGACTACAACTCTCTGGCTTCTCTCCTTCAGCCAGTTCACAGTCCACCTCACTACCTGATCATCCAGTCCACACTTCCTCATTTTAGCCGTGAGGATGCTGTGGGAGACTGTCAAATGCTTTGCTGAAGTCAAGGTAGACCACATCCACCGCTCTGCCATCATCCATCCGTGTTATTTCCTCATAAAAGGCTAAGAGATTGGTCAAACATGATTTCCCCCTGGTGAAGCCATGTTGACTGCCTCTCATAACCTTCTTATCCTTGATATGCCTTAAGATGGTACCAAGGATAAGGTGTTCCATCACTTTCCCAGGGATGGAGGTGAGGCTGACCGGTCTATAGTTACCCGGGTCCTCCTTCTTGCCCTTTTGGAAGACTGGAGTGACATTTGCTTTCCTCCAGTCCTCAGGCACCTCTCCCGTTTCCCAAGACTTGGTAAAGATGATGGAGAGTGGTCTAGCAATGACTTCCGCCAGTTCCCACAGCACCCGCGGGTGCATCCCATCTGGACCCATGGATTTATGGATGTCCAGATTGCTCAACTGGTCTCTAACCCATTCCTCATCGACTAAGGCAAACCGCTCCGTCGACCTGACTTCATCTAAGGTCTCAGGGGTACAGGGCTCTTCAGGACTGCCCGCAGCAGAGTAGACAGAGACAAAGAAGGCATTCAGTAACTCTGCCATCTCTGTATCTTCTGTCACCAGGGCACCCATCCCGTTCATCAGTGGGCCTACATTGCCTCTGGTGTTAGTTTTGTCTGCCATGTATTTGAAAAAGCTCTTTTTGCTGTCCTTGACCCTTCTCGCCAGGTTTAATTCTAAGGATGCCTTAGTCCTCCTAGCTGCCTTCCTACATCCTCTAGCAGCAGCCTTATATTCCTCCCAGGTGGCCAGCCCCTCCTTCCATGACCTGTAAACTCTCCTCTTCCACTTGAGCATACCCAGCAATTCCCTATTTAGCCACGCAGGTCTCTTGGCCCTCTTCCTTGACTTCCTACGTGTCGGGATGCTCCGATCTTGAGCACGGAAAAAGCAGTCCTTGAATGTCAAGCAACTATCTTGGGCCCCTTTACCTTCAAGCAGCCTTGCCCATGGGATTTCCCCTAGCAATTGCTTGAAAAGGCCAAAGTTTGCCCTGCTAAAGTCCAGGGTTGCAATTCTACTTGGTATTCTACTAGTCCTACCACACAAGATCCTGAATTCCACCATCTCGTGGTCGCTGCAACCAAGGCAGCCCTCAACCCTTACTGCTTCAACCAGATCCTCCTTGTTAGTGAGGATGAGATCCAGCAGCGCTCCTCTCCTGGTCGGCTCATCCACCATTTGCAGGAGGAAGTTATCATCCATACACTGGAGGAACCTCCTGGACTGTGGCTGGGTTACTGAGTGGTCCTTCCAGCAAACATCAGGGAAGTTAAAATCCCCCATGATGACCACAGCCTGTGACTGTGAGGCCGCTCTCAGCTGCCTGTAGAAGGCCTCGTCAACTTCCTCACCCTGATCTGGTGGTCTGTAACAGACACCTACAACAGTATCCCCCCTGCCAGCCTGCCCCTTAATTCTCACCCACAGACTCTCAACTCGCTCATCATCTGTCCCTGGACAGAACTCGGTGCATTGTAGTTCCTCCTGCATATAAAGAGCAACCCCACCACCCCGCCTGGCTGGCCTGTCTTTCCTGAAAAGGACATAGCCCTCCATGACTATATTCCAGTCATGTGAGCTGTCCCACCACGTCTCTGTAATTGCCACCAGATCATAGTCTCCTGACTTAACACAGGTTTCCAACTCCTCCTGCTTATTTCCCATGCTGCACGCATTGGTGTACAGACATTCCAGGGAGCGAGCTGAGCACACCGATTTCACCCTAGGATTGTAGGAGGCCTCCCAGTCTTCATTAATTCTGGAGCGCTGCCCCACTGGGGCAAGCCCAGCTACAACCCCATCCCCCTTCGAATCTAGTTTAAAGCTCTCCAAATGAGCCCTGCTAATTCGTGCCCCAGCATCCTTTTGCCTCTGTGAGACAAACCTTTCTCACTTGTCATTGTCCAGACTGGTGCCCTATAAAACCAGCCGTTATCAAAGAATCCAAAGCCCTGCCTGTAGCACCAGTCTCGAAGCCAATTGTTCATGAACTGAATCTTCCCATTCCTTCCCACATCAGTGGAAGATGGAAGGAGAGAGGAGAAGATCACTTGAGCCCCAGACTCTTTCACCATCCGCCCCAAGGCCCTGTAGTCTTTCTTCATCCCCCTCAGACTGCGGGAAGCAGCTTCCTCCCCACCTGTCTGGAAGACCAGCAGCGGGTAATAGTCTGTCAGGTGCACCAGGTTGGGGAGCGCCCTGGTGATATCCCTGATCCGGGCTCCAGGCAGACTACACACTTCCCTATGTGTGATCATGATGTCAATAATATTGTAACTTAGAAGATGCAGTTATTTTCTCCTTAAAGGAAGTCCAGTGACATGTTATACTGAGATTTCTGTGAATTAATAATAACGATTATTACTATTTCTTAATGTTATTAGGGACATTCCTACATAAAGAAACGTGACATATCTGCAGCTTCTTCAGACTCTGTTGCGTCAGTAATCTTGTGTTTGCCTTTTTGTTCAGTTGTTTTTTTAATGAAGAGAAGGAAAAAGATTAACTCCACACTTAACCTTACTGACCATAACCTTAAAATCTACTTGATAGAGCATCTTTCTTACAGATGTAAGAAAGCACATGCTTTTGCCCTTAATGTGCTCTCATGAAATACATTTGTCAAGACTTTTGTCAGGCCTTTGACCTTTAATATCATCAGCTATGATCTTCTTGAAATGTGACTTTAATTTTGGCTTTTCCAACTTTGTCCTCTATCAGTACTCTGCCAGTACTTCTGTCTGCCCAATGCATGTCACTGGCCAGGTCTTTGACCTGGATCTGTTTCTACCTTTTCCTTAAAGTGAGCACTACCAGCTTTCCCAGAAAAGTTTTAAACCCCAAAGATCAGATTATACTCTAAAACAAGGCTTCATTAAACACCCAAAGTGAGACAGAATAGAATAGGTGTAGGTGAACATCCCCGGCTCACTCTGCTGTGAGATGGCAGGTCTGCTTGTTCCTGTATGGTATCAGCCTAGCAGCTCTGCAGGTTTGCAGAGGATTGCAGACCCCTTCTCAAGCCCAAGGGAACATTTTCTTTCTTTCCCCTTTGAGACTTTAACAGCAGTTCTTTTCCCTGCTTTTCTCAGAGCTTTATGGAGTGTCTGCTCCCTCTTGTCTTTTGTTTTTTCTTCTCTTCCCTCCTTTTTTATCCCATGCTTCTGTAAGTTTCTTCACTTTTGCATTCCTAGGGAAGACAAAATCTTCCCCCTTTCCAGAGTGCAAACTAACCCAGAGAGGAAGAAGACATACACCTCTCCTGCCACATAATCTTTAAAGGGCATAGGAGACATTAACTTACAATAACTGTAGGCAAACTAAACACCATCTACTAAACCAAGTATTTAATAAATTTCAATGTTGTTTTTAAATTCCTAAATAAATATAAAATTCATCATAATAATATAGGGTATATGTGCTCTAATCTTTAACAAACTTGTCACAAATAATCCAGAAAACAGATTTTAATCACTAAAGTACATCATCATTCAGCGAAGCAAAACATATTACTGATCTTTGTAAGGTTTAAGCATGAAAATTAAAATTGCCAGGTTTAAGAAAAATCCATATAATATTTGCTTCAGAAAAGTTTCTTAATATTTCAGAGAATATCCTTTATTTAAAAATTAAAATAGTTTCTATTCTATGTTGCAAAATCTAATGTTTATAGTCACACAGTATATTTCCATATCACTAGTAATATCAGCCATAATATGCCAGCCATATCATATGATCATATTACTGTGCCACAGCTTACCTCCAGATTTAGGGTCATGGTATAATTAAATAGCTAAAATGTTTAATGTATGTTTTTAAAGGAGGCTATGTAAGCTAACATGCAGCCCCCTTGACCATTACCCAAGAAGCTCACTGTCCTTCTGTCATTCTGCCCAGTAACTTTGTGACCCAATGGACAATTTCAATCAAATTTGCAAGTGGGATAGATATTTCAAAGGTGATTAGAGTTTGAATTTTATTACAGTGGTGGGTATGTGTAGGAGATAAAATTGATACCTTAAATGAGAGAAGGAAAAGTAGATGTTGTACGTTTCTAGGCAGCTGCTGTCTGGCCCTCTCAGCCAGCCTCTCACATCTGTAGGGTGAACATCACTGGAGGAAGCTGGTAGTAGTGGCTGTGGGAAAATTAAAGGCACACCTGAAGGAAACTGGTTTTCATTAGATTGCAATAAATTGCCTTTTTTTTTCTTTTAGTTTTTTTTTTTTTTTTAATAATTAATGAAACTTCTACTTAGTCTGTTTGAAGCATGCTGGGTTTGATCTCAGTGTATCCTGTTTTCATTAAAATGACTTTTAAAAAAGTCATGTTTCTGTATTCTGTGCTAAACAGTCATTAGATAACATGCCTGAAAAGAGGCATGAGAATCCAAGTCCAAAGCCACTTATCTGTGACCTAACAAGTCTCTCCTTCTGTAAGCCTAATGTGTGTGTTCATTTGTTTGTTTCCCAAATGACACAGGTAAAACTGCAAATGAAATACTTCCCAGTTAGATAGAAGCTGTAGTTATCAATTCTTTCAGTGACAATCCCGGGTTTAGCTCCCACTTGCTAATTCCCTTTCCTTGAAGTCTTTTTTAAATAGCTCTATGTCCCCCTCCACCACCCTTTTCCTATTTCTCTCTCTTCTTGGCCCCACCTCTCAATTAGTCTACTAACACCACTGGCAGACACCTACCCTCTCCTGCTTATACCTACTGCACTATTATCTCATATTCCCTTTCTCAGCAAGAATCCCCTCTTCTACATGTCTTGCTAGTGTGGACGCACAATTACATTGACATAAAACTTCTTACACACAAAGCAATAAAAGTAATTTTATCTATTGTTCTGTCGCTACTTTGAAACAATACTACTAAACAGAAGAAATGTCCTTTTAATCTATGTGAGTTGTGCTACTTTGCTATTATGGGATGAATCAAAACAGTGGAAAGGTTTCTATTGATTTCATTGAGTTTTTGGACAGTACTTATCATACCTTTGTCTAGATGCTATATAATTTCTATTTTTAATTGTCATTTTAACTGATTTTTATACTACTGAGAAAAGTAAAGCTTGCCATGCCATTATTTCTTGATCACCCTTTTAGTCTTTCTAAAAGACAAACATATTTTGTGCCTTTTAATCTTCATACAGAGTAACTGATCTTAATGGCTGCATATTTTTAACAGTTCATTTAGCTCATTTTCAGATTCTGTAAGAACCCTTGATGACTACCATTAGTTAGATGCTTTTTGCCTTTTAAGGATCTCACTATTGACACATGAGTACACACCCACATATCATCTTTGTTACTAAAAAAAAAGTTGACCTGAGGAAATGTCTTCATTTACTAAGAGTGCTAGGGTACCAAAATTTAATTTCTTTGCAATACTTTTTCTTTTATAGCTGGCCAACTGATAGGCCTGCCAGTTCTGCCATAGCTTCCTCATATTGGCAAAGCGTATGTTTGCTTTATAGCAGGTAATCCATTCTCTTATATATGGACTCTTTGTTCCTCAAATTCCCTCCTTGGCCTTTCTAATTTTACTTCTTTCTATCGTTTTCAAGATGATTGGATTTGGGCTTTCCCAATGATACGTTTCAAGCTCAAATAACTTAAATATTGAACCTTGACATTTAACTATATTGATCTTTTCCTTGCCTTCGTATTTTCTTTTATTTCTTTAGGGATATTTGTTCTGAGACGTTTGTACTATGCTTAAGTACCTTCCATGCTGAGACTGTGATTTTCATTTCAGAAGTTCAGATTGAGGATATTTTTTATTTATTTCCCTTTTTTTGAAAGTAGAAAGTTTACCTGTCTTTGCTGAGGATAGATTAATAAAATACCAGATTTCGTTATGCACACTTTCCCAGAAAATTCTGAATACTGCTTTATTATGTTCATGACTAATAAGCATTTTTAAGAAGCTGAGATGTGTCCTGTTACTAACTGTTATTTTGGTTGATGTCAAAATAAAGCTTCCAATAAACAAACATTTCAAGTATTGAAAAGTAGTTTTACAAAGCATAATTTATCCCTTCTATATATAACTTATTGTAAAGGCTGTTATACTGGACTTTACTACTTTGTTGAGCTCTTTTACGGTGTGTTTTCTTGATCTGTCAGATACTATAAGCCTTCTATATGAGCATTCCAGTCACTAAGGATTTGCATTTTGCCTATGTATTAACCTCTCCACAGTATAGCTTTCTCACTGAGTTGTTAATAAGCATTCTTAATTTTTTTTTTCTGACACCAAATAAATATACACTCTATATTCAATACACAATGACCTGACACAGCACATAGATGTTATTGCAACTCATTGGCATTACCTTCACACATTTTACTTCTGACTTCTCTATGTGAAAAATACAGCTATTTCCGGATGAATGTATAGAAAATTATGATGCCAGTCTAAGCTATCAAATATATAGTGTGTGCTGCAAATTTGACAGTAAAAGTATTTTAGATATATGGTAAAATTATCGAACAAATAAAATATTCATTACTTGCACAGGTGGATTAAAATCAATACATGCCATTTTGTTGTTATAAGCTGCCTAATGTAACAAACATCAGCCTGGCAGAGGCATATATTCATATGCAGGCACAATTTTTTATATGGCTTTTTCCAGTTAGACACCTAAGTCTCTATTGAGTTTAAAAGCCACAATTTTTAAAGATGTCAAGATGATATAATTTCCAATAAATCATTAGAAATTGCTAATAATCAGCCATACCTAAAAATGAGTATTGAAAAGTAACTCTATTGAAGAGAACACTAAACCCCACAGTGACCTGTGTGGCTGAGGATGTTTCATTTGTGATCCCTGGTAATCAGTCAGAGTTTGAGGATCTACTGCTAGTGATGTAGATTTTATTTTTCTTCCAAGTATTCCCTGCATGTCGATGATAGCAATGGGATGCTGCAAGCTGCAAGATGTTTGACAAAAAAAAAAAAAAAAAGAAGAAGAAAAGTAGATTTTACAAGCAAAACCTCTAATTACTTGGATAAAGGGTTATATAGTTTTCCACTTAATTCAGAGTCTGGAGTACTTGTTTTACAAACTGCAGAGTGCCCTCAAAGGTATTGACTTCATTGTGGAGTCAGAGTATTTATTGTGTAATGCTGAGTAGTATAAAAAAAGAAAGACATTCACTAGGCTGGAGAAAAAAGTGATGGAGATATCAGACTTAAAAAAAAAAAAAAAAAATTCATCTTGGGTTTTGTGACTTTTTTAAACATAAGTAAAACAGAAGCAACATTGTCAGAAATCCATTACATAGTATTTGCCACTGTAATAGTGAAATTATCGTTTTATCCTGCCGGTGCTCACCTGCTGCCTCAGAAATTGGTGTTGCTGTATGCTCACACACCCGAACACACCACACACACACACACACGCACACAGAGGATATACCCCAAGTGCAGCAGTACCTCTAGCACGCTAGAGGGAGCCAGGACATAATTGCAATGACCCTTTTTTTTTTTTTACCCAATTAGCAGAAATTGCATCGAAAAATCTCTGGACATCCTGAAGGTTTGGCATAGGCTGCGGAATACGGGAAGGAAAGCACAGGACTCCAGTTACAGTGAAACTAGATCTCTTGGGAGCTCCGGGTCTTACTCTGGGTTGTATTACATTTTTAAAATTGTGCTGCTTCTATAGGGGACTTCTCCAGGTAAGTGACTTAGCTGAACACGCCGATTTCCATCAGCCAATCCTCATTCAGAAAGCAAAGCCCATTTTGTAAACATATCCTTTATTTCGTCTGTCTGTCTCTCTCACACAGAAAGCTGGCACGTCTGAGAGTAGTGATTTTATGCTGCCACTAATGTATGTATGCTTTATTTATATACAGCATTTTAACACAGCATTAGTTTTATAATGGTTTCCAGCAGACACGTTCCGTACGGCAAACTATCCATTTCAAAGCTACAAACAGGTCTTCAGGACAGGAAGACGGGTCTAGGAAGAATACTTATTTGAATTTATACATTTTTAATATTTTCTCCAAGTCAAATGATATTTGCGGACATAGTAACTCATACAGGGCGGCAGGTTATCCTACAGAGCAAGGCTTCCTTAAGTGAATCTTTTAAGAGCAGCTCCTAAAATAACAGAGCGTCTTATAATTGCTCCAGAGTTGATTTCTTTTTTTTTTCTCCCCTTCGTTTTTTTTTTTTTTCTTCCCTAAATGATTCATGCTACTTACACGCTCGTCACTCACAGCTCACAAACGGCAGCTTCTTTTCTGTACGCACGGGTCGAGACTGGCGCTCCGACAATCCGAGCACCCACCTTGTCAGCCTCAGTCGTTCCCTCCCAACTCCCCCTCTATCAGCCGCTACTGACCGAGAGCCTCCCGCCGCGGCGAGGGCGGGTGGGGAAAGGGGAGAAGAGTAAGGGAAGGGAAGTGGGCACTGCTGCGGCCCCGTGCCCAACACCCCGGGGCTGTAGCCCTGCCCGCCGCCGGCGCCCCCGCACCGCGGCCCCGGGGATACTCCCGTGCCAGGACCTGCCCCTCGGGGAGGGCGAGACCCGCTCGCGGCGGCTCCCGCAGGGCCGTGGCGGGGATGGCGGGTGGTTCCCCCATCCACAAGTCCCCCGTCCCCCTCTGCTCCCTTCGCCTATACATCCCTAGGGCGGTGAGCGGGTGCGCCAGGTCGGCGCCGGCGGGGGGATTCCCCATCCACAAGTCCCCCGTCCCCCTCTGCTCCCTTCGCCTATGTATCTCTGGGGCGGCGAGGAGGTGCGCTGGGTCTGTGCAGAGCAGTGCTTTGGAGCAGCACGGAGGTGCCGCGTTCCCCCTCCTTTCCCACCCGCTATCGCGGACGATTTATTGATATGTCTTAAAAATAAATAAACAGCGTGGGAACAAATAAGTAAATAAATAAATAAACAGCGTGGGGTAGAGGGTGCCGGGGGCGCGGCGCTGCGGCGCGCGGCTACCAGTCACCACCGCAACTCGCCCGCCCAAGCCCTGCACACACTACGCGTCTCCAGCGAACCAAGCTAATCAATGACACCCAGCGCCCGCCACGGCCCCGCCCCGCCGACCTCCCGCCTTCTGCCATTGGCGGGCCGGTCGCCGCCGCCGCCGCCTATTGGTTGGCGGGGAATCCGTATCAATGTTTAAGCCGCGGCGTGAGGTGAATAGAGGCAGTCGGCTAGCGGCGCTGGGAGAGCGCGGAGGGGCGGGCCCGGTGGTACTGCAGTGAGGGAGGCGAGAAGGAGGGAGAGCGGCTCCAACTGTTGAATTTTCGCCGAATCCTCGGCTTCCCTGCGGTCGGCTGGTGCAATGGATCTGGTTTGCCGGGGATCGGCGTTGGCTCCGTGTGCTGCCTGGCTAAGACTGGCGACCGGCTGTTCGGAGGGAGCCACCCACCAATGAGGCAAAGAAGAGTATCTCCTTTTCCTTCTGTTTCTTTTGAAAGCCTCTCTACCACAAGTTGCAGAATTAACTGTGTACTTTGGGTCCGGACTCAAATAAAGGAGAAAAATACCCCAAACAGTGCAGAACTGAGGCTCGGAACTAGATCTGTGAGCTATGTATTGGGAACCTATGTGGGTTTTTTTGTTGTTTTTCCTTTTTTTTTTCTTTTAATATGAAAGATTTCTGATGTATTTCACACATAACACTGAGGAAAGGTGGTTAAAAACACTCAGCAAAGCAGGAGACAGACGCGCCTCTCTGCCAGTGAGTGGATAACAGCCTTGTTTTCCTGATCCTCAATCTCCCGGAGAAAGAGGTATAGTAAAAGTGTAGCTGGATCCGACACCCCCTTCACCCTCTGTTTTTCTTTTCCTCCCTCCCGCCCTCCCCCCCCCTAAAAAAAAAAAAAAAAAACAACTGATTTTTTTTTATTTTTTTTTTTCTCCTGTCTATAGAGTGAGTCAGAGAAGCATTAGGAAGAAGCTGCAACTAATATCTGTGACGGGAGGAACATGAGGCAATAGTGAATGTGATTTGTTTTGCTGGATCTGACTCATCCAGCAGATACAAACACCTGCATTTCTGGATATGCCATTCTATTAGTTCTGGTTGTTAAAAGAACCTGAGATATAATTCAGTTGGCCTTGTCCAGTATTTGCCCATACATCGTATCGAGGGGAGAGGGGAATGCATCTGGCGCTGGGATGCATCTGGGCTCAGGGAGACTATAAAAGCTTGAAAAGACAGTAAAATATGCTTCACACCAATCGCGGAACTGCATAGCTTTTAATATAAGCGAATTAGTTGATTAAAGGGTCTCCCACTTTATTCAGCGCCAGGATTGTTTTTCCTCCTCTTCTCCCCTCCCCTAAATGAAGAGGAATAGGCGGCAGTGTCATTGGAAGGAGGTACTGAATAGAAAGAAAAGGGGCACTTGATAGCGCAGCCCTGTGAATATAGAGACTGTTTCCCTTTTAGCGAGACACTAGGAGAGTGTGTGTGTGTTGGCTTCTCTCTCCCCCTCCCCCCTTCCTTTCTCTCTCTCTCCGTTTTATTTTTGTTTTTTTTTTTGTTTTTATTTTGTTTTTTTTTTGTTTTTTGTAAAGTCTATTCATCCATCCATGGGTTGCCTGTTGCTTTCCTCTCGGCTGGAGAGAAAAGCAAACTGGAATTAAACTGCATCGAGAAAAGTGCAGCTCCTCAGACACGCATCCGCACACACGCATAGACTCCCGGAGAGAAAGGATGTGGCGGTGGCGGCGGCTACTGGCCTGTCTTAAAGAAACCAAGTGTGCTTCTGACTGAGCCCCTGATTTCTATCAAAACGTATATTTATCTTGCTAGTGATGACGGTCAGATGATGAGTTTATAATTTTTTTCCCCAGCAAAAGGACGAGTGGGGGGCTGGTAGTAGAGGGTGAAAAAGGAAACTACAAATCAGGACACAGTTTCTGCCTTTTTGTTTTTTTTTTTTCCCCTGTTTTGTCTTCCCCTCTTGCCCTGCAACCCTCCTTCCCTCCCCTTCTCATTCGGGAGGGAAACAGTGAGGGTGTACGAGACATAGAGGGAGAGGGAAATACCGGTGGCAGGGAGATGCAGCTCTCCGCCGCAAGCAATGCAAGATTAGATCTCTAAATGCAGCAAAACACTCCCTGAAAACCAACATCCGCGCGGTGCGATCAGACATTTCACTGCCTCTCACTGCACACGAAGAGGGCTTCAACAACAAGCTGAGCCTTTTTTTTTTTCCCCTCTCTGTCTCTCTCCCACCCCTCCACTCCACCAACAGCATCACAGGCGATGAGTAGCAAATAGGCTTTTCTACTCCTGCTCACAGATCTGTGGCCACCCCCCTTTCCTATGTATATATAAATACACATATTTAAAAAAAAATATTTTTTGATCGTTTTTTAGAAAAAAAAAAGCCACTGCCGCAATTTTTTTATTATTGTTATTATTTTTATTACCCTTTGCACATCTGCGGGGATTCAAGGATCGGGAAACGCTTCATCTGCCAGGAGGAGAAGATCTTTTGCAAATTTTCTGATTTTTTGCAATCCTCCCACTGCCGAAGTCGGACAGCCGAAGTGACTACGAGGGGACTCCAGAGCACGGCAAGCGCTAGTTGAAACGCTGCCGAAGCTGCTGCCCCCGCTCCCCCTCCCCTCCCGCCTTCCTCCCCTCCCGATTGCTCCCTCCCTCTGAGCTACATGGTCTATTTGCTGCCTCGCATCCTGTGTCTCTGCAGATGCTTAGAGCAACAGGTTCAGGAACTTAAAATATAGGGGTGGGGAGAGAAAAGGAGGAAAAAAAAAAAAAAAAAAGGAGACGACGGAGGAGGAGGAGGAAGAACAAACCCATAGCAGGAGGCAGAGAAGACGGGGACAACCCTGGTCGCCGCTGCAGCTGCTGCAACCGCCACCCCTTCTCGGGGATGTACCTTTCCATTTGTTGCTTCTTCCTCTGCTGGGCTCCCGCCCTGTCGCTGAAGAACCTGAACTACTCGGTGCCGGAGGAGCAGGGAGCAGGCACGGTCATCGGGAACATCGGCCGCGATGCGCGACTGGCGGCGGGAGCGGCGGGGGGCGGGATGCTGCCCGCGGAACGCAGCGCTCCCGGAGGCGGCTCCGGAGGCCGCGGCCCTAAATCCACCTTCCGGGTGTTGGAAAACTCAGCCCCGCACCTCCTGGACGTGGACGGGGAGAGCGGGCTGCTCTACACGAAGCAGCGCATCGACCGCGAGGCGCTGTGCCGGCGCAGCACCAAGTGCCAGCTCTCCCTCGAGGTGTTCGCCAACGACCAGGAGATCTGCATGATCAAGGTGGAGATCCAGGACCTGAACGACAATGCACCAGCGTTCCCCTCTGACCAAGTGGATATGGACATCTCAGAAAATGCTGCACCAGGCACCCGCTTCCCCCTCACCAGTGCCCACGACCCGGACGCTGGAGACAATGGGCTGCGCACCTACCTGCTCACCCGTGATGACTACGGCCTCTTCTCCCTTGATGTGAAGTCCCGAGGTGATGGCACAAAGTTTCCAGAGCTGGTCATCCAGAAGCCATTAGATCGTGAGGAGCAAAGCCACCACACCCTGGTGCTGACGGCATTGGACGGTGGTGACCCACCACGCTCGGGCACAGTGCAGATCAACGTTCGCCTCATTGACTCCAATGACAACAGCCCCATCTTTGAGGCAGCTTCCTATGTGGTAGAGCTGCCTGAGAATGCACCACTGGGCACTGCTGTCATTGACCTTAATGCCACTGATGCCGATGAGGGTACCAACGGAGAGGTGCTCTACTCTTTCAGTGGCTATGCACCTGAGCGTGTCCGCGACCTGTTTAGCATCGACCCACAGAGCGGCCTCATCCGTGTCAAGGGTAACCTGGACTATGAGGAGAGTGGCCTCATTGAGATCGACGTCCAGGCTCGGGACTTAGGGCCCAATCCCATCCCTGCTCACTGCAAGGTCACTGTCCGCCTCATTGACCGCAATGACAATGCACCCACCATTGGCTTTGTCTCTGTTCGCCAGGGAGCACTGAGTGAGGCTGCCCCACCAGGCACTGTCATTGCCCTGGTGCGGGTCACTGACCGAGACTCGGGCAAGAATGGACAGCTCCAGTGCCGAGTACTGGGTGGTGGCGGTGGGCCAGGAGCTGTTCCTTTTACCCTGGAGGAAAACTATGACAACTTCTATACTGTTGTCACTGACCGGCCCCTGGACCGTGAGGCACAGGATGAGTACAATGTGACCATTGTGGCACGTGATGGGGGCAACCCCCCTCTCAACTCCACCAAGTCATTTTCTGTCCGGAT
Source organism: Pezoporus wallicus (assembly GCF_028554395.1). Classification (NCBI taxonomy): domain Eukaryota; kingdom Metazoa; phylum Chordata; class Aves; order Psittaciformes; family Psittacidae; genus Pezoporus; species Pezoporus wallicus. The sequence goes on along the minus strand of NW_026636227.1, from coordinate 655,570 downwards.
CCTTGATGAGAACGACAACCCACCCCGCTTCAGTAAGAACCTCTATGTGTTACAGGTCCCTGAGAACAACATTCCTGGAGAGTACCTGGGCTCTGTCTTGGCTCAGGACCCTGACCTGGGCCAAAATGGGACAGTTTCTTACTCCATTTTGCCCGGGCATGTGGGAGATGTCTCTATCTACACCTATGTCTCTGTCAACCCTACCAATGGTGCTATCTATGCCCTGAGAAGCTTCAACTATGAGCAGACAAAGCACTTTGAGTTTCGTGTGCTGGCCAAAGACTCGGGTTCACCCCACCGTGAAAGCAATGCCACAGTGCGTGTCACTGTGCTTGATGTCAATGACAATGCACCCCTCATCGTCTTGCCTGCCCTCATCAATGACACCGCTGAACTGCAGGTGCCTCGCAATGCTGGGGTGGGCTACCCCGTGGGCACCGTCCGTGCCCTGGACAGTGACTTTGGGGAGAGTGGGCGCCTCACATACGAAATTGTGGAAGGCAATGAGGAACACCTCTTTGAGATGGACCCTACTAGCGGTGAGATACGCACCTTGCATCCCTACTGGGAAGAACTCAGCCCTGTTGCTGAACTGGTGGTAAAAGTCAGTGACCATGGCAAGCCCAGCCTCTCTGCAGTGGCTAAGCTCATTGTCAGGGCCTTGGCAGGGCCCCTGCCAGAGGCTGGCGAGCCACAGGTGAACGGTGAGCAGCATCGGCGACCACACTGGGACTTGTCGCTGCCCCTGATCGTGACGCTGAGCACTGTGTCCATCATCTTGCTGGCTGCCATGATTGCTATTGCTGTGAAGTGCAAGCGAGAGAACAAGGAGATCCGCACCTATAATTGTCGCATTGCTGAGTATAGCCACCCTCAGCTGGGAGGAGGGGGAGGCAGTGGCGGGGGAGGAGGAGGCAGTGGCAGTGGAGGGGGCAAGGGCAAGAAGAAGAAGATCAGCAAGAATGACATTATGCTGGTGCCCAGTGAGGGCGAGGACAGCCGGGGCCCCCTCAATGTCATGAACGTGGTGAGCAGCCCATCCCTGGCCACCTCACCCATGTACTTTGACTACCAGACCCGCCTGCCCCTCAGCTCTCCCAGGTCTGAGGTGATGTACCTGAAGCCCGCCTCCAACAACCTGACTGTACCCCAGGGACATGTGGGCTGCCACACCAGCTTCACAGGGCAAGGGACTAACGCAAGCGAGGCTCCCCAGAGCCGGATGTCCATAATTCAGGTAGGAGGCTTTTAGAATACCCTGGACCTCACTTTAGACACTGGTTTAACTTTGCCTTTTTTCTGCAGTGAAATCTGCTTTAAGACACCACTGAAGGGACCAACACAAGTCACTAAAGAGAGGTGGACTTAATGAAAGTGGAAACTGACCACATCTGGCGGGTCTGGTTCTGTTGTCACACTGTTCTTTCCCATGGGCTTCACAAGTAAATGCCCACTGAACCAGTCACACAGTGTAAAAGAGGGGCAAGTGAAAGTGTAGGCAGGTGTTTAGTACACTTGGGGCATGCTGGGGTGTCTTCCCAGAAGACTGTCAGACAGAGGTGGGTGCTTCCACAGGTTTCACTTCACTTTGGTTTGGGGTGGAGAAGGGGGACAGTGTTTCTGAAGCAGTCATATTATCTGCAGTAACTAACAGGACGTGGGAGAAATTCTACACACTGAGGACATCTATTGCAACAACGTATTATAGCCCTGTAATCCTCTATGTAAATATGAGCTATCTTTCCATGATGTATGTTTTTAATTTAAAAAAAAATCTTTCTTTCTAATATAGATCCATAAATATATTTTATTTGACACAGAACAGTATTGTTTGGGCTCCATTGCCTCCTCCTCTCCCCATAAACAACCAAACCTTAAGCACTGAAAATTCTGCTTAGTCAAATAGAAATAAAATGTATGTGGTGATTCCCTCCTACCCCCAAATGTTAGCAGAACTCCAATCTTGTCATAAACCAGCAAAACAACTAGTCAGATTTCCAGTAGCCTGAGTCAATATTGAAGACTGCTTTATAGTGAAAGACTTACATACTCGGTCTCCTACCAAAGCTCATTTAGAAATTGCAGCTGGGCTGCATTCTGCTGCCAGTTATGTCCACACTGTCCTCTACTGACTTCTGTGAATGTGAGAAATGGCAGAATTTGGACCATTTGATATAGGATGCTAATCAAAGAATGACTTAATTTTTAGTAGGTAGTTTAAAGTTCAAACTTAGAAGATGTATTCCAGAGAAGTGAACATGCAGAGTGAAGGTGAGGGCAGATCGGCTTCAGTTGATTAAATTTAAAGTATTGCTTCATGATTAATGCAGCTTAATGTTCAAATACTACAGAGATGTTCCAGAGTGATTTTTAACATTTGGATTGAAAGCGGGCTCTGGATAATGACTATTAAATATATTTGAAATGTCAGATCTGTTTTATCCTGTGGTTCTCCTAATATGCTGTTCTGAGTCATAAGGGACTGAGCTGAGTGTATCAGAAGTGACACAGACTTGTTTTGTGTATGCAGCTAGTGGGAAAGAAGTTGCGTTATAGACACATGATGTACCAAAAGAAAATTCAGAATTCCTTGGAGTTATCATACCCTGTGGTCTGTGAGCACCGAATGTTCTAGCTGCCAGCTGCTGCTCCTACTGTTTTAAACTAAATAGAAGTGGCCATTGGTAACTGGCAGGTTAAATAACCAAAATTCCAATAACTAATGGCCTGTAAATTGAATATTTATAACTGTGAAAAAAAGAAAAAAAAAAAACAACAGAAAAAAAGCTGTCTGCACAAGGTCACTGTGAACTAATCCTCAATCTACTATTGAGTTGTGTCACAGAAACAATTTCATTTTATGCCTATCATGAATTTGTGTTGCTATCAATTAGGTGAGCGGAGCAATACTTAGAATCTGAAACTGATTTTAATAAAAAGTGACACTTCAGGAAAGAGTTTAAGTTAGGGCACAATCGGAGATAATTTGATTTATAATTCATGCTTTAAAAAACAACTTTCGATGACACTTGTTAAAGTGTTTACTGTAAAATGGAGTTGTCAGAATGCTAAAAAAAACCCAAACAAATCCACATTTTTTTCCTACTGACAAGTGTAACAGTTACTAAAATCCAGAAAACTATACTTTCCTACAACCATGTAATGTCTATATAAAGCAATTAATTTATGTATTGATGCTACTGAATAGTAAAGATTCAACTGTAGTGTAAAATCCCTATGGAATATATGATTCCTTATTTTACAGTTCTCACTGTATAATATCAATCATGATTTATTTTTTTTTCCTGAGATCTATATAAAGGTAAAAGAGGAATTTCCTCCATTAAAAAGGTGTGTTGTGGTTTCTATAAGAGTTTTCATTTTGACAACTGTGTAAAATGTTAACAGTAGCTCCTTACATCACACACTGGTATATCTAATACTGTTTTTGTTTTCCCTGAATATCTACAGAGTATTTTGGATGTTCAGGTGGTCCAGCCAGTAGATTAGGAGTCATTTTTCTCTAGTCAACAACCTATTCAAGCATAGTTATTGATACTATATTTTGTAGTTGTATTGACAAAACAAATACACAGTATGAAACAGAGTAGTTGTTTTCTGTTTAGGAAAGGCCCAAACTTCAAGCGATTCAATAGGAAAATCTGGTCCTCTTCACTATAATTTTTCATTACTAAAATACCTTCTGTATGCTCCATCTTCACATCCCTAGAGTAAATTTCATATACAATTTGCATTTAGAATGTAGACGTTGCTTTGTGTCTGGTCCTCTACTTCTGCCTCATGTAAAATTCAAACTGCAGACTTAGGGAGAAATAGTAAAGGATCAGTCCTCTCTTTGGATCTACTATGTCTTTAATCACTCCAGGAAACCTGTGTCTGGAAAAGTAAATTGCACAGTTAGGAATCAAAGTATAGCTAGTGGAAAAAAGATACGGAATCCAAACAGCTGCTTTATCATCTCCTTTCTTTAGTCAGTTCAGAAAAGCAGTTTTCTTCCTTACCTCAGTAAAGGATAGGTAAGTGATTGTGTAAGGGTTCTCTAGTGAATATTCACTTTAGTGTTTCCAGATATATTACTGAACCATGATAATCTCACTATATAATTTATACAATGGAACTGCTTTTCTTTACTCTCGTTTTCTCAGCAAGTCTTTAATGGCAGAGTTTTCTAGCAGGAGCCTGTTATTTAAAACTTTATGTTTATATATATATATGTACATATATATCTACTTGGGTATATATATATATATACACATGCTAAATATTATATTATTATTACTTAGTATATCCCATTAGGTCTATAAATATTTAAAACCAAATAAATAATTTCTTTCTCAGTAAGATCTGAATTTTCTCACTCCTATTAGGAGTGCATAAACATTTTTTTTTTGCTTTGCTTACTATTAAGAGCTAATAAAGTCAATAGGCTGTATGATTCTCTTATTTCTCATGAACAGTATTTTATTCTACAGATAGCCCAATTTGTATCAATCAATACCTGCAGAGTAAAGTGTTATTTAGTGACTATGGGTTTCAGAGTGACCCAGAACGACCAGCAGCTGAATAAAATAGTGCCAGGTATGTGTAAGAGGGGTGTAATCCTGCGTCTCTTTAAGTGACTTATGTTACGCATTAGTCACACAGTTTAACAGCTTGTGTGTTTACTCACTACCTTGTAGCATCCAGCTATATGCCTTGGTTGCATGTTACTATATGAATCAATGAACTCCAGTACCACAAAATTGAAGTAATTTATACATGCATGCATACATGTATGTTTAAAATTTTGAATGGACAGCCAAGGTTGCTGTGTACTTTCAGCTTTTACTGGCATAAGAGACTTGCAAGTGCTTAAGGTCTCTGAAAAGAGACCATTTGTGATTTGATGCACACATGAGGTGGTTGTGTATGAAGAACAGCGTTTAGTAACATGCTGGGAAGTTAAGACAGCTACCCTTTTGACATGTTTCATGGCTTTTAACTTCAGCAATCATATTCTAAGCATACTTTAAGAACAGTGCTTTCAAACACAAGTTTGTTAAAAATATTTAAATATAAACCAGTGCTATACAATTGTCATTGCCAGATTTAAAATTCTATGTGACCTTTAAATCACGGTCCAAACTATTAATTTTTATTGGGGTGGAAAAAGAGGAAAGTGTGAGTAGGTGGAATGTCTACACGGCCAAAAGAAGATTTCTGTTTACTCAGACCATAAGGACTACTGGTAAACTCTGTTCATCTCATTCTGGTGAGAAAATCAAGCTGACCTACTCACCTGACTAATAGAAATAGAATTTTGCTTTATTTTGAGGAACAGACATTAGAAAAAGAAATATCATGTACTAAAATACACATATATGTTCATATCTCTCCTACCAAAAAATTCACATTTACCTGGGTGAGCCAGTTGAAATTTCTTCTTGCAGGTTTACAGTAGATAAGAGAACAGATGGACATAGGGAAACAGTTTCTTTAAACAGATAGGGTCTGGAAACAGGTTCCTCAAAGTGAAATAACTGCAATGTAGAAAACTACATATGCAAATAGTGTTGGGCATCCTACAGATTATTTATTATTATACTTGTGATGCAACTTGGAGAAGTTTGCAAAGATATCAGGAATGAGACAGGCATGAATAAAGAAAATGGAAGTCACAGATTTTGCTAAACAACAGCTGAGAAAAAAAAGACTGTGTTGCAAGGATCTCTCAAGCTGGGAACCGCTGTAGCTGCTGTACTACACAGTCCTGCAGCATTTTAAGATAAAGTACATATTATTCTTAATACTTGAGGCACCTGATGTTTATGATATGGTAACACATTATTGTCAAATTCTAATCCAGCTTCATTGCTAGGTGTCTAGTAGTACCTAAGAAGATAGAGTCTTCAGAGGAAATAAAAAACATAAGCTATATTAGAGCTGTTCTGTCTTTAGATACACTATTTTTCTCAAAGCTTTACTTGGAGAAACTTGAGCTCAGAAATTTCAAGATTGCAAAAAGAAGTCTGCAGCTGCTGCAGTATAAGGAGTAGCAGCTTTCCTCACAGAAGATGCATTCATTCTCAGTGATGTAAATTCCTATCTGAAAAAAAGAGGTATTCATTATTTTGTTTTATATCTTCTGCTGCAAATGAGGAATGTTATTCTCCCTCACTAGAGCTAGTAGAAGTTAACATTTTACACCAAAACAATACTGGGGCAGTTCTACACATTTTCTAGTTTGCAAGTTTGTACTTTCTAATTCCCCAAATTTCACAATGGCTTATTTAAGGACACTAAGTTGTTGTTAGATGAAACTTTAGGACTACCCAACTAAGGTGCATTAAAATAGTTTTTACAGTGTTTTACAAGGTTAGATGTCTTGCAAAATAACTCCTGTGAATGTTCGCATTGTGAAAACACAGTCTGCATCTAGTCTGATTTTGTGTTACGTTGTTCTGTAGCTTTAGTTTTGCTTCATCAGTGCAGTCAATACCAGGGTCAGCTGACTAAGAATTTCAGGACAGGATCTTTTCTATATTTTCATGAAGATATGCTGCATAGTACAGTGGTGGAAAGTACATACATTTTAGGTCCAGGTCTGTCAACATACTGTTCACTATGGCATACACCCTGGCTGCTGATAAAGGCTGAGGAAGCAGAATTGGGCTCCTGGTTTGTGTTACATTCGCTCTGGTCTTGCTCTTGAGCTTCTTGCCAATACTGTTTATAACAATACTATTTCAAAATGGTCCTTCCTGATATATAGGTCCAAATGAGATCTAAAGAACTTTCCAAGATAAATTGCTGTAATAAAGAACAATAAACATAATAGAGAAAAAGACAAGTCTGAAGCAGAACATCGATATTATGAGGAAGAAAATTATATTGCCAGAACAGAAATTCTCATTAACCAATAAATTAAGAATAATAATGTTTCCATAAAACTTGCTGGTTTATAAAATGTAAGAGTGGAAGAAATTTAGTGCAGTTACAATGAAAGACATGAAGTAAGTCGTTCAGGATTTGCTGGATCACAGCTCTCCATGGCTCTTAATGTTGACTGAGCTTTCCTCACCTTGGTGTTCACTGCTGCTATCTAATTTTAAATGGGAAAATCAGCACAAATTTGTGATTACCAGTGCAATTTTGATGATTGATCCTTTGAAGAATTATCTTTTAACAATAGATTTGGCCAGCTTTCTGTTCCTTACCCACATAGATGAAGGCCTGTTCTTACTTATGTCAACAGCATATTTTTGACTTCATCAGTGTTTTCAGTGCTTCAGGTGTAAGTTGTGACTGAGAGCCTTGGAGAGTGCAGCTGAGAATAGTATGATTGCATCCTTTATTTTCAGATTTCAACTTTTTGTGGTGTTTTCTTACAGCTTCTTCATAAACAATTAGAGAGTGGAACTTAGAAGATTTTGTAACTATCATGTGAACTGTAATGTAGAATCATAGGATCCTAGGTTAGAAGAGACTTTTAAGATCTTCAAGACCAACTGGTAATCTAGTATAATTGGTGTACAGCTAAAAGAAGAAATTAAAGAGTCTATTGAACATATTGACACACACACATTTTCACATATTTTTCTATATTTTTGAGAATGTGCAAAATATAACATTATTCTTGAAATTCAGCAAATATTGTTACAAGGAAAATTATAACTAGGTATGTGTAAAATTGCAGCAAATATCACTTGGTATTAAGAAAGCATAGATACCACCTGGTTTCTCTAATGAGGCAAAAATGTCATTAAATATTATATTTCTTCCCAAGTCACAACATTTGGCTGTGAAACACTTAGGGATTTTGTTTTCAAAAGTTTGGAGGTTTTTGTTTTCATTTTTTCCTTGGCATTTTTTATTCTTTTTCACTAATTTCTTCTTCAAGACTGATAAGTACCTGCACCTCTAAAGGAAAGACATTTTGACACTAGTGCTATTATTTTCCAACAGGTAAGAATTTTCTGTGAAAATAACTTAAAACATGATTTGTTGACCAGAGCAGAAACACAGCTCTGGTTTTGTCTTTATAAGTATAGCAGCAATCCTTTGATTTCAAAACGTCAGCGTAGGGCAGCTGGGACAAATTTTGCAGCCCATAGCCTGAGAGCTTTAAACGTTCAATTGTATTTCTACTTCAGCTGTAAAAGAAGAAGTAGTGAAATTAATGCTAAAGGGTTCAAAATATAGGAAACAAGGGAAACTCTCAAGGGGCTGCAGGCTTTTGCCTTAAAAAAAAAGGTAAAAAAAAAAGGTACTGGGAAGAGAGTGACAAAATGATTCTGGGGAAAAGTTCCTGGAGTTTAAGTGTTTCATTTATTACGGTTTTAAGAGGGCAAGTAGGAGATTAACTAGTTGCTGCTTTTACTGATATGATGACATGAAATGGAGTAGTATACAGCCTGCCATAAATCTTAGCCAAGGTTCGTTTTAAGCCCTAGTAACATATTTGTCAAGGTCTTTTTAGTGCAGCCTCTGTTTTTAGACTGCTGTAGGCATTTTATTTATTTATTTATTTATTTTTCTAACAGAAGAAGATTCTGGATTAATTACTGTAAATCCTATGAGAAAGAAAAAAAAGATAAATTATTAAGCATTTTAGATAAAATACACAATATGAAGTACTATATTCGAGAACAAGAAAATTCATGTGAATGTCCCGGTAATTAGGGTATTAGGCAGTGCTTTAAATAACCTCTTTGAGCAGTCACATATTTTCTAGATAATTCCCAAAGTTGCTGATATTATTCCTGTTTATTAAGGTCACAAGAACCAACTCTTTCTTCTACTGAATTGTTTCCACTAGTTAGTGGTGTTACCTATGCAGAAAGGGTAGCAGAAGAGCAATTTACTTGCTTAAAGATCTTTATCTCATTTTTTCATCTGTTGACATGTCCTCAAAATTGAGGAGTGTCTCTACATGTAAAGATATAACTGCATGGTTTCAGCCAATTGTTAGTGTTACTTGTACAGACGGACAGCACAAAGATCAATTTGCATCTCAGTTCTGTGCAATGAGGAGATATTTCCTTTATTCACCCCTCAAGACAGTCTCATGCTGATCTATTTTTAATTTAATACGCTATAAGTGATCTAGACAAGTAAAATCCTTCAAATGAACAGCATTTTCTTTTAGCTATGGACCTTTCTACTGGCTTTGTGATATTTGTATCAGATACGAGTTCTGTCAGTTCATAAAATACTTTTACATGCAATAGAAAAGTTTCTAATTGCATCCTGTTTCCTGCTGGGTGGCTGCATGCTGCAGTCTCCATGGCACGCCAAAGGAGGACTCTGTGAAGGGGAAAGGAAAAGCCTTGTTACAAGATAGAAATGCATAATTTCAGCTGTGTGGGTGGGATGCTTTGTAAGCTCTTGAAGTGATAGGCATGTAAAATTAGTTTCAGGCAGTGTTTCAGACTGTCTGTTGATATATGTGCAACACGCTTGTATTTGCCTATACTAGTTCTAGTGACACTATGATTACCAGTATTTGCAGTCCTTGCCCTGGAACACTTCCAGGCAGTTTTATTGCATTGAAATGGCTCTTACAGTTCATTGAACATCCAGCATAACACTGCTGAATATGATTGGTGCGGTTGCATATATTTATTAGAAAAAAAAATCAAGCAGTTAAACTGCATAATTATGGGAAAACGAATCATAACAATAAAAGACCATTTAAGTTAACAAGCTTTGTGATCAAAGGATAAATACAGGTTGGATAAATGAGACTGTAGATGTAAATAATCTACATAAATAGGCTTTGGTCTGACTAGAGGAAAGGAATATATTAAAATAATCTAAACGTATTAAAAAAGCTTTTTACTTCAGTACTTCTATAATGTCTAGTTCCATTTCAGCATATTTTTAACATTTCTATTCAATAAAAATATCTGTGTTCAGTGGTAAACTACTTTTAAGTGTTTTCATTTTTTTTTTATTAACAATGTTTACACTGCAAAGAAAGTCTAAACTAACAAAAGTAAACAAAAGTAACATCTTAAGTTTTCATTCTAGTTTGAATGCTTTGAGTGTCAAAAACCTTAAACATTTTTAATGTCTTATTTTAAAATTTTTTACTGTTGCAATGTGTTTTGATTGGTTTTTTAATTAAAGGAAAACATTAAAGGGAACATTTAAAGGACAATTTCTTGTTTACTGTCTTTATCAGCAGAGAGCAGCCTTTGTAGTGTTTGAAAGCTGGTGCATTAAAAATCAATTTCAGTCTTCAAAGGTATAAACGCTTGCTTGCTTTGTAGGTATATACTGTTTTTAAAATAATTGGAAACATACTTGACAATTGCTTTAAAAACAAAAGGTAAATAATGGCTTAATCAGAATTTGAAGAATTTTAATGTAATTTTAATACTAACTAAAGATTTTTTTATGGAGAACAATGTGAATCACAATTGGGAGCTTTTAAACGCATAATTTGTTGCTAAAGACAGTTATATGTAATCTTTTATTAATAGAATTTTGTTTTAAATTTCTGTTGGTGTTATTCTGCTGTTTTTAATGAATGCTGTGATTCAAACACAGAACATATCAGTCAGTTTCTTTACTTACTACATTTCTGTCTCATTCTTCGCTGATTGCTAAGCAACCACTTATGGTTAAGATTGTTTAGCTACAACTCAGTTTAAAAAAAAAAAAAGTGAGCTGGGTTAAACAAATTTTCATTAAGTCTTAATGAAAATACTTAAATTCTGTAAAATTTTAAAGGTGACAAAGAAAAAAGCATTGTTTTGGTAATGCACCTCAGATGCAGCACTTAGGCTTTGTTCTTACTGGTATTGAGAAAAAGACTGTTTTTCTACAAATCTAGAAAGAGCAGGGTCATGTTCTTAATCCATGTGCAAGTAATTTTGAAGCCTGTGAAAACTTACATATGTATAATTGCATTAGTATTACATCTTTTTAGGCATGATCCTTAAAACACTCATTCACTGAATATTTTAATTTAGGTCAATAGAACCATTGAATTAAATGGATTACTTACAGGAGTGTAGTTGCTGATGAGTGTAAGCTTGAATTCAGCCCAGAATCTGTTGCTCTGGGTAGCTGATCTGCTCCCTATTTCTTCTCTCCTTTGCTTTATAAACACAGCAAAGCTGCAAAAGCTATTCATTTCACTTAGCCTCCAACTGCATTCTCTAGTAATCTATTGAGATAATCTTGATGTCTGAATATTTGGAATTTTTGCTTTTAACATAGATGTGTAATTTGATATGCAGATTTTAAGATCATAAAAACAATCCTGCTTTGACAATCATGAGCAAGATTATCCAGCCACAGCTATAAAGTTCCAAGTTTGTTATTTTCTGATCTCTTCATCATGTCAGTGGATCAAATAACAATAAGAAAACAGTGGAATTTAGAGTGCTTGGCAAACAATGAATTTAAGTGCCTTTTAAAAATGGAAGCTGTGAAGCCGTAGAAACTAGGTTTCTAGACTATAAGTCAGATAATGTGTGTGTATGAATACCTATGTTGAGATAAATAGATAAGAGAGCAGCATACAACCAAAAGAAGTATCTAGATAGATAAAAGGCATTATTAACAACCAATCTGATCTTTTTTTTTTTTTTTTCCTCCTTATGTTGTGTACAATCTGTAGGTAGCTGTGTAGCAGTGTTTTGGAAGATACTGTCAATCCACATCTTTTGCTGAAATCTAAAAAGCATAAAGTTTAGAGACAAATGTTGTTGCCATTTTTTTCCCGAGGCAAGAGTGTAGGTAAAGAAAGATCTTATTTTCCACTTCATGGTGAAAGTTCCATCTCTTGCTTAAAACTATGTATCCTGTATCAGATTTCAGGATTGAGAGTAATGATGAAAAGGAGATAGAAGTTGTCTTATGTGAAATGTGAGAATAATCAGCACTCAGTTGCTTCCATCAGTGTTCTAGGTATTAAAAAATATACAATAATCTGCATTTTGTAGCTCAAGGGAAGGGCTTGTAGCCACATCAGGCAGCTTTATAGCCACTGGGTGACAAAGAGGGGAAACCAAAATGTTTATGTTATTTCTTTTAATGCGTAGTCTTCCTTTTGTCCAAATCTGTAAATGTATTTTTTCCTGTTTAAACCACCTGTAGCTTTTTATCAGGTTTAACAGGTATTGCAAAGGGCAGAATTAACTGGATACATTTGGATTATTTTTTATTTATTGGCCATGATTGTATTTGGTATTTCCTAACAGTATTTGTCTCATTATAGTAACAATGTGACAGTAATGAAATAATAATTCCTTCAAGCATGAAATAACTAATATTTAGTGCTTTCCTGTGCTCATTTGTTTCAAATGAGATTCCAGAATTTTGGAGAACACTTTCATGTCAGTTAATTTAAAATATATATAGACCACACACACTCTTTTCTTCATCCCCTGGCAAAGGAACCTCAGAAAAAAGTAGCTGGATTTCCAGATTTTGACCTGCTTGTTAGTCTACTTATTTGAATGAAAATAAAGCAAGAGAAAACTTTTTCTGCAAATCTGTTTAAAGCAAATATAACATTCAGGGATTTTGGTTATCATCGGCAAAGGTCTTTAGATAAAATGCTTGCAGTCATACTGGTCTTGCTGATACCAGTGAATGAAGAAATAGGCATACATATAGAACAGCTGTTGGAGAAGACTTTAAATAAAGGAAAGGTTTTCTTCTGATTAAAATTTTGAGCCATAGGTTTTCTATAGTATTTTATAATACAGACAATTACATCGTAATTTGGGTTAGAATGCATGCCCAGTTCCCCATCTCAAAACCCAATTTATTACTACCTGTGGCTATTTCTATTAAAAAAGAAACATAATTACTACAAGTCTCAGCAGTCTAAGAGTAAATTTTTGCAATTAGAATACCCCCCTTGGGCAGATGTGTGAAAATGCCAGATTAATTCCTGCCAGTATTTGTCTTTTCCTTGAACATTCTCAAGGTTGCTAGTAGCTTGGATTATCATTATATTGGTGCTGTTCGTTATGCTGTGGTTCAGGTTAAAGCAGCAAACTTATCATAAACCTTTATGAATAGGACTCTATACCATTTCTTTGGAAAGTCTCTGCATTGAAGTTTGATAGTACAAAGCCCTAGGAGTAAGATCCTAATCCTATTTTAATGGAAAATGAATGAGTTGGATCTTAATCTTAGCATATTTTAAAAGAGCATTTTGTGTTTTATTACTTTATGCCTGAGAAGATTTAAACAAAACCAACAAACTCAAGTTTACTCACTCCTAGGAATTTATGGTGAAGTTAATATAATTGCATGTGAACTGAAGACCATGCACAGTCCCTTAGTATTTTATGGCTTTTGTTTTACTCCCAGTGACATAATGGTGTGTTTATTTAGAAACAAACACCAGTAAGTTAAGATAGTCCTAAAATTATGTAAATTAAATTCCATAGAAATAATTTAATTTGTTTCTTAACGGGCTTTTCTACATGAAAACAATTTTTGAGGGCATATGTGTAGAATAATTGCTTGTAAAGGCTCCACTCCCAGAGATTACTTTCAGCAGCTAAGCCCCAAACTCCATGTTGAATTCCAGTGAACTTGGAAGTTGGTGTGGCTTCATGAGGGCGCATGATCCACCTGCAGGGAGCAGCATTAGTCTGTGTTACACGTTATTCAGTTTGAATATTCAGGAAGAGCAGTGTGAACGGTTTTTACAAGTTATTTTTCCCCCCTTTGCATGAGTTTTTTTTTTTAATTTCTTGAACTGTACCTGTCATATTTTCATTTCTTTCCAATTTTGAAAGAGATTTCCCCACACTACTTCCAAATGGGGGAATTCTGTGATACGGACATTATTTAGAGAAGGCTGTGTTAAGTATTTTCTTTGAAAGGTCATGACTAAAACATAAAAACGAAAAAAATATGAGATATATATATATATATATACATCCTTCAGTTGCTGCTGCATGAAAAAGGTGCTCACATGCTCGGTGAGCATCCTGCTAATTAGATGCAGAGGAAACCCATAATTTAGTCACTGTATTGTAACTAACCCCTCAGTCAAATATTAGCATTCATGTTCAGTCTCTCTATCCCTGGTGAAACTTGCAGCAGTGTCCTAGATGTTGACAAACCATTACTGATTTGGAACACAATAGAGACTTTTTGTAATCCTGGAATCTTTGCAGAGAACATTTCTTATGTGCATCTTCTTCATTTTAACAACAAAATCTGATTTCAGAATCTTGATATGGCAAGCTGTAATGAAAAGGGTAATCCAGAACTTTTTTCCTCAGGCTTTTAAGAATTTAGAGGTCGAAGTCAACCTTTAAATGTCTATGAGTTTATAGATTACCTGTGGCGATCCTTAGATAAGTGAGTGTTATGTTCTAGATGAGTTGATCCCATCAAGAAAAGTAACTTTTTTTTTTTGCTTGTTTTGAATCAACTTACAGAGTCCTGTATGAAGATGCTGCAGTCAGTTAACACTGAAGTGACAGAGCTGTGAATGGATATACAAAGCCCTGTAGCAGAAAGGCCTTATTTTTTTTCTGTCCAAACCTACTTGACCACTGCTACTATATTCATGGTGTATTTGATCAAACTTCCCTTTTTATGAGGTCCCTCATCATAGACTCATGACTGCTATGGCTTTAAAATATGTTTAGGGACAGAACCTCTTGCTATATTTGTGCAAGCCTAAATTATTTATGTTATGTCACAAATAATAAATCAACTCATCACCATTTTACAGTTGAAAATCTCCTTGCACAGGCATGTGAGGTTGTAAAGTCTGATGATCTACTATTCTGTCATAAATTCAGCCATTATTTTGGCAGCGTATTTTCTGGTGTGTCTTTTTCTAGTGCTAAGAGGAAAGAATTATGCTAAGGTATATATGTGAAAAGAGGTATATATGTGTCCTGTCTCAAAATGTTTATAGAATACCTTGTTGGGGATTTTTAACAAAATGTTGAAATAAAGAGTTGCATGACCTGAGTAAGAAATTACAGAAAGTAATAATGTAAGTTTTAACATCTGTAATTTTCTTCCTAGTTCCTAAGGACTTTAAGGCAATCATTGCTTTTCAGAGGAACAATTTTAGGAAGAGAAAGGGGATAAGGTTACAGATTTAAAAGAAAGGAGGTGATCTAGATTTACCCCTGTTCTTCTGACTGTCACCTAGGAAGAAAGCTTCAGTGTTCCTCTTTATGTGTTTTCTGTGCAGGCAGTGTGCCTTCAGAACCAAGTCCTGCTCTATCTTTGCTGCTAATATTTTTCACTCTGTATTAAAGAAACATAGACCTGGAGTCTTTTGCCACATTAAATGTTTGCTGCCTGCCTGATCACCTTTCCTTGTCACTGACATTACAAATCTGTTTACATGTTTCTTCAGCATACAACATATGTATCTGTGGGAATGTAGCACACTATGTAAAGACTTGCTTATCCCTTAACTGAAGTAAGCAGGCCAATCCAAAGGCTATTGAAACCAATTTGAAAACATCCATTGATTTCAGCAAACCTCAGGTCATGGACTGTGGGAGTTCTACTGCCTTTAGTGAAAGTATGGGTTGGACAGAGGAAGGTAAACACAGTGGATAGATGTTAACACAAACTTAATAGTTTTAAAATACCCAGTGTCTCTGTTTCCCCTTGCTAAATAGTATGAGTACAAAACAGTTTGTCAATGTTAAAAGGCCACAATTTGATCTCCTTCTCCACCGTATAGTACTGCTGTGTTTATAAGCTTTCTTGTTCAGAAAATATTTGTGATGTGCTGCTCTTAGAAACGGGAAAAAAAACAGTGGTAAGAATAGGACAAATTCTACAAAACTTACTTGCTTCACTGGGAATTCCTGATGAGTAATAGCTTTCAGATATGTCTCAAAATTAAAAATAAAACACCAGGAGCTCACAATTGCACTGTAGAATCTGTGTGCATAAAAAAAAAGAAAGAAAAGGTTGTTTTCGTATAGAAAAGCGGTTCTAAGCACAAGGGGATAAAAACATTATTGAAACTATAACAAATACTTTGATCATCTTCTTAAATTTCAAGGCACATTTTTTTTAAGTTTCCCTCTAATTTTAATGTCTTTATTTCTAGACTTCACATTTAACATGGAGATTTGAATGAAAAAATAAACAAAGCCCCAGAAATACTATCAAAGATACACTTCCAAAAGTATTGTTATTTTGCATTTATGGCATGGTATTCTTAGAATAACCTAGATTCTGGGATATGTGGGGATTTCCTTCTAGTGAACTAATTTTAGTAATACAATAGTAATATATTTAGTAATATATATAATATTACATATATAATATAATAATTAGTAAATATAATATTTGTTAGGAATACTAAGGTAGACTCAACATCGTGGGAGCCATAGATAAAAGGTGCATTAAAGCATTTCAAATTCAATCATTAGGTTTCATTGCACCCATCTGTTACCAGAAAATATAATTGGCAACTTGATTCATTGACCTTTAACTGTTATTTTGGACCATAGTGGTGTTTTTTTTAATCCATATTTTCATGTTAGACCTAAGGAGTTAATTCGATAAGGGAATCCCAGTACATTTTAATGCAATTACTCTTTTTCTTTTCTTTTTTTGGTAATATAATCAGGTTTAATGGTCTGTTGTATATTCTGCTAATCCAGTCAAAGTAGTTATTTAATATTGAATATGGTTAAAAGCAACTAATGTTCAACTTCATTAAGGCTTCTATTAAATAGAAGACTTGCTGAACTTCTACTGTTTTTTTATGCATGAGCTACTACCTCTTATTAGCTATTTCCAGGGGTTTCTGGTACATTAGTATTATACTTACAAGCTTCAATTCCACCAAGATTACGCAGCACATTACAAAACTGTGGAATCCTTAATATTTTGTTCCTAAAATGTGTTTTATCTCTTTCATTTTCTGGAACAGATAGTACCTTGTGCAGGTGGGGTTCAGTGCATACATCTCTTACCTAGTTCTATATGTGTGGCACACACGTAGACTGTCCTATAAAATTACAGCATTACTTAGAGCAAGCAGGAAGCATAAAATGATAAATAAGGGTGATTTAATGTTTTCTCAGCAATGGTAAACAATTATACTATTCTGAAGTTTACAGGGATTACAGGTGTTTCTTTACAGAATAGGGTACAATTCCTGAGATGTTTATGTAATATAGAGACAGATGTATGTAACCTAAATTTATAATCCCATTTCACAGCTTTCCCATATACTGGGGAGCTCGATAAATAGGAAGTCGATTTTATTGGCAGTATAACTCCATTAATAGGATTTGGATTTGCCTTATTGACAAGCCAGTACTGTTAATATGATCCAGTATATGAAATTGACAGGAAAACTGGAGCGATAGAATGTATCTGCAGCCTAATTGACAGGGAAGCTCTTTCAGAAGGTTCTTAATGTGTTTTTTATTGACTGAGTAGCTTCAGTAAGTACATAGCATTGGTGAACAGTGTAAATATATTGGATGCAACTGTACTGGCAGATTCAGGTGAAGTAGTTATTCTGTTTTCCCATACTTCCATCTTTACTTTGATATAAGTTGTATCAAGCTCTCTTGTAAGATCTTCACAAATGCCTCTTAAAGCACCAGTCTAACTGTTCATAATGCTTACAGGCATTTGACAAGTTGTGAATTATTTTAAAAGTGTTTATCATTTTTAAACGAATAGAGGCTATACAGAGCAAAGCAATAATGTGTCATGAATTTCATTATGTTTATTTATTGTTGCTATGATAGCAGAAGCAGAACTATTGTGCTTTCAGCTCTAGCTCTTTCTGTGGTGTAATGTTTGGCACCACTTCCTGAGTTCTAATCTTGCACCTTCTCCAAAAAGTAGTTCATCTGAAGAACTCATATTGCAATTACTTTTTCCCAGTCCCATTTGTCAACTTTTCACATTCTCTTCCCAGATCATGTTAATTTCATTAGATATTAAATTTCTTGTTTCTTGAGTGCAAAATAAAATGAGGCTCAGAAAACTGAAACAACTGCGAAGCAAACAGCAATTTGAATTTGGTCCAGAAAACCTTCTTGATTACCCTCTCAGTAGAAAAAGTTTTTGGGTTCAGCTTCCACACATTTTCCTAGTCCCCAGAGACAAGTTTGTCCATAAACACATCTGCTCTGGCAGAAGAGTTGAGGGCTTTTGTTGAGTTCCTCACCAACAGGGGCAAGCTAGTTCCTGAAATACTTCAATATTTTGTATCAGAAAATCTGATCAGGATCTGGTTCCATCCCTTCTTCTGAGTGTCTTTTAATTCTACTTTTTTACCAGGGTCACTTAAAAATATATCCAACTATAGTGACCTCTTTAGTTGCTTCAGTCTTTAGGCTTGGTGCAGTCATCAGGTGAGAGGAAGCTCCGTTGGGCCCTGTGCATTCTAATACTTGCACTGTATTAAATCCCTTCAGTCTAAGCTTCTTTTGTGTCTTTTGCACTGAAGAGTAAACCCTTTTAAAAATTTAAGAAATAATAGTTTTAATTAAGCCAGTAGTACAAAGAACTGAAATACCTAGAATACTTTAGCATGAAAGCTTAAGCAATAAATGAATGATAATTTCTTTTGGTAACAACCATGGTACTCGCTAAAAGAAAATAGTACATGGATTAGGCATTTATTATTGTGAGAATCAGTACTCCTTCACTTAAAGGAAAGGATGGCGGTCTCTGTTCCTAGAGCTTCACTTTTCAGAAGTCACTCAGGTCATTTGACTGAAGAGCTCAAGACCTCTTTCAATTTTGCTCACAGTTTTGTTTTTCTCAGTCAAGAGAAAGAGAAAACATGAGCCACCAACACTTTCCAGTAAAGAGTACAGCAGCCTGGTGAACGATACTTCCTTGTGTACCTGACTGCTTTTGTTGCCCTGTGTTTTTAATGAGCTTTTGAAGAATGTTACATATGTCAGAAATTCACATAAACACATTGTAGGTCTTTTAACATAAAAATACACATTTTGCAGCAACTGTGAAACTTCCCAAATATGTACGTCACTTATTATCAATAAGAGTGGAGAACACATATTAGGACAAGGATTTGTTAATACAGCTTATTTAATTTTGTCTTTCAAAAAGGTAGAATAACTTATTAGAAGTTTATGCCCATTTTTGGGGTGTGTGTGTTTTGTTTGCTTGGTTGGTTTTGTGGTTTTGGTTTTTTTTTTTTTTTGGTTGTTTTTTGTGGGCTTGTTTACTATTGGGCTAATGAAATTTCTTAGTGAAGTAAGTCTTTTGCAGCGGAAAAATGCTGCTTCAGGCTAAGTATATACACTCACTGGCAGTCTTATACTGAGGAGTCTTTGTGGAAAACTGTACTATGATAACAAACTGTTCCTAACAAAATAAAAGCAATTGTCTTTTCTTTCAAAACTAGATTTGGCAAAATACAATTCTTTTGTCTTCAGAAGTGATTCCCATTACATAAGATCTTTATTTCATGGGGGAAGGCAGACTACTTGGAATAAAGGTTTTCAAGAAAAGACACAGAAGATACTTGAGTTAGAAAGTAAACGGCAGTCTGATAAAGGGGAGAGATGTTTCATTTGATTTTTGTGTTTAATTTTTAATTAAAAAGAATTAAAGTCAGCTGAGACATTTTGCTTTATTATAGTTCCACGTATCAATACCTCCTAAAATGGAGTTGCATTGAATCATTTCTCAAAATGTGATACTTGTTCTTGCAATTCTGAGAAAAAAAATATGAGTATTCTAGTAATCTAGTACTCATAAATCTGATTAATGTCTGACTTTTTTATAATTTAAAATACATCTTTCTCTAATATGACAATTATTTCTGGGCGCAATTTGTCAAGAACGCTTAAGTATTGCATTTCTCTCTCTGGCTCCCCATCTTATTCTATCTTACTTTTTCCATCTTTTCAGTCATGTTGATTTTAAGATTTTTTAATTTTTTTTTTTTTTAGGAGACTGACATGTCAAATTGAAAACTTTTGCTATTTTCTTTCATTTTATTAAAACAGTATAAAACACACCAAAGAGTAGCAGAAATCTCCAGAATCGTGGTGTAACAAAATTTTTGATTAAAAAAAGAAAAAAGGAAGTAGTTAAAAAACTCTTACGTTTTAATAACCAGTCTGCTTTTTATATGAATACTCCAAAGCAGAAACCTTGTCAGGTCCTCTATCGTTGTCTTACTGAGCAGTAGTAGAATGCCTGAAATCTGATTAATATGGGGTTGCAATTTTAATTCTGATATTTTTTCTTTTTTTTTTTAAATGTATGTGTGCAAATACACAGTGTAATTCATTTTCATTTATAAAAATAAAAAAAAATTTCAGCAGAAGTAAACACAAACACCTTGTGAACACGAATTTATGAAAAAAGAAAAAGGAAAAGAGATCCCACTGCTAAAAATACTTCCCATAATTCATCGCATAATGTTTTTCTGAGGCTGGTTCAAACTGTTGTTTTCACATTCTTTATTTTTTTTTTTCCTCTTAAGAGAATATTTAAGGTTAATAGATCCTGTGAGGAATTTGTTTCCGATACTCTGTTTTTTTGCCTTAGTTTTTCATTTTCCTTTTTTCTAAATAAAACTTTTGGAAATCATATCCATTCTAGAATTAATTAGTAGAACCTTAATAGTTGACTTTCAAACTTCTGAATGGCTTTATTTTGAATTTATAAAATTCAGTATTTCAAATTCATAATGTAAGGCGAATACTTAGCAAAAAATTGTAGATTATCTAGGCCCCTGTGCAAGCTGTAACACATGTAATAGAATGAATGGTTTTATAGACAGTTGACGATAGCACTTGAAGGGTGTTCTACATGTTGCTTACGCAAACACTAGGCAGTAAATAATTTTTCAAGTTACATTATTGGACTAAATCAATCATATTGTCACATCTGAAACTCTGTATCAGTAAAAGTACAATTTGCACAGATTTAATTTGCCTGTCCTTTAACATTTTTTCTGTTCAACTTCCTGATGAAAAAGGTAACATGATCAAACTGTAAGGTACTTTCTTTTTTAAATTTTGGCAGCTTTTAAAAGGTACATATGCTTTCTGATCTCTTTCAAAATGACATTTTTTAGGAGATTCAACTTTCTGAGAAAGCTGTACTAAAAGTATATACAGAATTCCTCAGGATTTTTTCTGCAACATCACAGTAATGGCAGTGTTCCTAAAACTTCAGAGAGCACAGTGGTTTTGATTTCCTAGAAGGGGCTGTATACCCAGAGAAGGAGAGTTTATTTACTGTTGATAGATTCTTAAAGTAGCACTCATTTCTTAGAGTTACAGCTATGCAGTGTAAAGAGGTATGATTAATGCATGAACTGGAACATGTAATGTCACTTCCATAGATGTTAAGGTGTAAAAATTTTAAGTATATGACCTCTTACTTCAACTGGGATTTAAAAAAAAAGTGTTTAAGGGAGTTAGACATTCATCCCCCTGTAAGCCATTGTGAGGCTTGCCCTTCTAAGATTCTTCTATACTGCCTAGCCTTGAAATTAAATGTTTCTTATTATCCCAGTTTTTGTATGGATAATAACATGCTGCCTGTATTTTGAAATATACTGTTACAACATTATACTTCCATAGCTCCTAGGAGAAGGTCTAATACTTTGAGAGCAAAAGGAAAATCATTCAGTTGAGCTCTGTGGTTGTAGATAGTTCCTGTAGATAGTTATCAAGTATTTACATTTGTTCTTTTGCAGTAGTGAACCCACTGTAACATGGAGCCCAACTTTTTGTATTGTTGCAAAATACATTATGAAGGAAATTAGTCAAATTATTAAGTTAAAGGTCATTAATGATTACCATAAATACTGAATTTCTCAGAAGCAGCTCCCATTTATAGGATGGCAGATAAGATGGGGTCATAATTTATATTTTAAAATTTATGACTTGGCTAGTCCAAGGTGTGCAAAATGCTGTTTTTTATTTGTTTATTTGCTTGTTTTCTCTGTTGTTTTTTTTTTTTTTTTTTACTATGAAAATACAGAAACAAAAAGTATGACCAGTTCTTACTGTGGTACAGCTTTTAGATAAGTTCTTAGCACCATCTTTAAGGAGGTGCTATTTAATTAATATAATTTAATTTCCAGGGCAAAAGTCTGACTTTTCCAATAGAGAAGAATTTATGAAAAGGAAATTTATAGCAGGTGTTTTGCCTTACAATTACATGAAAAATGGAAATTTTGATTCTAGTAGCAGCTGTGTTTAGGAGAAGGCAGATGTCTAACGTAAGTAAAAGCAGAAGGTCAGTTTTCCTGGGTATCTATTTGAGATATTAGACCTAGAAAACAGATGTAAATTCTGCAATTATAAAGGTTTATTTGGGTTGAGAAGTACTGGGCTCTGTGAGTGTCATGATGATTATATGTGTATATACATGAGGTAGATTTGCTGCACACAAGAGAGATGTTATCTTATTACATTTTGCCACAAGGAAAGAATAAACAGAATAATTCAGGCTGCTTCTGAAATCTCATGTGCTACATTTAAAAGATTACATCTAAGAATGCTGAAATATTTTTATGCCTTCATTCCCTCTTTTTTTCCTGTTGTTTTGAGTTGGGTTGTTGTTGTTGTTTTAAATGCTTGTATTTATAACTTGAAACATATATTAAAAGTTAAAACAAGCTTTTATTCTAATTGCCTACACTAAGACCAGGATCTTGTCTGGTCTTGAGCCCAAAGCACTGAACTGCACTGTTAACTGAAGTGGCCAGATTTTAAAAAAAACTGATACCTCTAGCTGAAATCATCAGCTTCTGAAACACTGTCTTGGAAAAGCAGTGACACAACACTGAGTTTGGTATCCCAGATCTTCAGAATTCTCTTTCTGTAATATGGCATATTGTTTGATTCCTTAGGCAGTATTTAAGAACTTTCATATGCCCATCTTTCAATAATGCTGCTAAAGAACAAGTCTCTAGTTGAATTCAGACACCCAAATTAGGATTTCCAAGTTATGTGCAATTTTGATATAATAAAAAATAATTTAGAATTATAGGTATAGGTGCTTTATGCTCTATATTGTAAACAGATGAGCAAAACCTGATTTTGGTGTACTGTTTATCATAAAAGGTAATTCAATGATAAAGCATCAGATTATTTTTTGTAATCACATATACTATATCATTACAAAAATGTATGCATTCCATATTTTAAATTAGAAACAACTTTAAAATATGACCACAGTGCGTTACAATCCTAATTATTGAACCAAAAAGTTTAATTAGGAACAAGAAAGTACACTATTAATTGACTTCATACATGCTGAAGAGAAGATAATTATTTATCTTCTGTCCCTTTCTTAAATCAAGCAAGATATTCATGCATATGAGAACATTTGTTTCACATGTACATTGAGACTGGCAAGTGGCTATGTATTTTTTGTTGCAAACAACGACTGTTAAATTCCAGATGAAACTTCATGTTTCTTTCCCAAGATCCAAGAATACAACCATACAAGAAATAGCAAATATTTCTGATAGCCACCTAACCTATAAAACAAAAACAAAGCTAAAAAAAAAGGGAGTGGAGACTGGCACAGAAAACCAAATATCTGAGAGACCAGTGGAAACACTTGTGTAACATTAAACCTTACCTTGGGCCTTTTGCTTCATTAACTGCTTGTGTTACCGATACTGATACGCTAGATGCTGTTGCAAAACACATAGCTGGTGCAAAGAAGGGTGGTGTGACATGAAGTGATGCAGAAAACAGTAGAAGCTCTGTCACTAGTCAGCTGCAAGAAGTGACGTGTGTGAATGTACAGTATGTGGAGTTTTGTGAAAGATGCAGTCTCTCTTCCTCCCAAAGAACTTCAGCTGATGATACAAGGGGAATTCAGATCCCTTTGGCAGGGCTCCATGTTGATCTGGATGCTGCAAATACTTCTGCTTCTACAGCTACTTAGCTCATGTTGCTAAAAATATACTCATGACAGACTTAATTAAAGTATCTTCTTTTAAAAACTACTTATCTACAGCTATCATTTAATATTTTTGTCTGCATGTGTGGTTCTCATTATTCTGCTAAAGCTATTAATACTGATGAAAATTAAAGAGAGAAAATCCAAATATTTTCATACATGCACTTTTCAAGTAGCATTTAAGAAAACCCACAGCTAAGCAGCTGTAAATTTTCTTGGTTTTCTTTTTTTTTTTGCTTTGTTTTATTAATTCAAGAGTAATATAGCAATACATGAAAATTTATCACAGCAGTAAGGGCTTCAGAATCCCATTAGATGATGTAATTATAATTAAAAATTAGAATTATTGAATAATTCACTTTTGTAATATGCAAAAGTATTTTTTTCTCTCATTTTCAATAACCATCAGTCTTAATATCTAACTAATGAAAAAACATAAACAGTGTCATCTGTCAAGTTGCTAACAGAGAATGCCACTTGTTGGAGCCTCATTGTTTACTTTAGCAGGTAATTTGTGGACCGGAATCATTTAATTGTTCTGAGCACATAATTACATGCCAGCCTTTTCCAATCTAATTAAAATGTACAAATCTGAAGATTAAGGGAATTTTTGAATTATTAATCATTTCTCCTCTAGGAAATCTTGTTGCTCTGCAGGAGATTTGTCCAGTGTACAACTATACGTATTTTTTTCCTTCTCTTTCACAGACAGACAATTTTCCCGCAGAGCCCAATTACATGGGCAGCAGGCAGCAGTTTGTTCAAAGGTAAGGCCTATTAAATAACTTTTTCGGCTTCCCCATTTGCATTCTTGTCAAAATTGCTTTGCCAGAGAGTACAATTCAACTCAGAACAAGTAAATACAACTATATCTCTCTCTCTTTTTCTTTTTTTATTTTCTTCTTTTTTTTTTTTTTTTAATGTATATTTCAGTAGCTCCACGTTCAAGGATCCAGAAAGAGCCAGCTTGAGGGACAGCGGGCATGGGGACAGTGATCAGGCTGACAGTGACCAAGACACTAACAAAGGCTCCTGCTGTGACATGTCTGTTAGGGAGGCACTCAAGATGAAAACTACTTCAACTAAAAGCCAGCCACTTGAACAAGGTGAGTGAAGCCTCCAATGCTTACAAAAGCGTAAAGTTTAAGCTGTCATTATAAACCTATTAGTACTGCAGTCGTAATTTATCAAGCAATAGCCCAATGATAATATTATCAGAAAAAAAAAGTAAATCTTGTAGGTAGCCAAGAGCAAAGAAAGCTCAGTAGCTTTCAGAATGAACATGAAACTGCAAGTATCCAAAGCACATTAGAAAAAAAAAAAAAGAAAAGAGTAAAAACAAAATAGTACTTTTCTAAAATTATTAGAATATACTTTATCTCTACTGGCATTGCCTGTGATATATTATACACAGTCCTTATGCTAAAGTGTGCTTTGGAAATTCAAACTAGATGTGACTGCAGCAGATAAAAAGACACCAGTCACTTACATTCCTCACATAGTTTGGAGAAGAGGAAAAGAGGCTAGGGATATCAGATGAGGAAAATGGTTCAGAAATTGTTTTTATTTCATGGATATATTTTACTATTTGCAATGTTGATTTCACAATTAATAGTAGCATGACAAGTGTCAAATAATATAGTCTGATTTTCTGTACAATTTCATTTGCATCCTGTGAAAGTAACAAAGATGAGTCTCTGTGAAACATTTCAGATGACTTGTATCAGGATAATGACAGCACTCTCTGAAATCATTATTCTGACAAACAAGCATGCTTATTTCCTCAAACTCTGTGTCCAAGTAATTTTTTTTCCCAGATATTTTTTACCTAATTATGAGGTCTTTTATTTCAAAAGAGACACTTCTTTTTCTAAAAGCACCAGACCGAGTACTCCAGCTCTGTGTTTGTCTTTTTTGCTTCTATGCTGTAAGCATAGATTAATAATTTAATTAATATTAAATTAATAAGAAGTTATATTTATAATTTAGCAGAAATATAGGATTTTTATGAATTGTTAATTGGACATAGGTTTTTTTTTGCCTCTTAGCTAGTCTGATCTGTAGTACAGTCATGGTATAAATATATGTTTAATTTTTCTGATCATGTTGAGATTACAATGTAATTTTTGCTATGTAGAATATTTAGAATGCTGCAGTATAATTTATTGTGTATGCTTTTGAAGGTTGACCTCATATATGACCTTATTTTCCAAGTAATAAATGCCAGAAAGATTATTTTTTCAGTGACCTTTTTGCCACAGAAACTCCGTGCTTATAATTGGACATTGATCTGTGTAAAGATGCAAAAGATGCAATACTAGACTTCTTTTTTTTTTTTTTTTAAGAAGCTGTTTGAGTGTCAGTCTATTTGTTTTTCAGTTTTGTGTAAGAAAAAGACAAAGTCTCTGAATTTTCTATTTATTTGTTTTTTGTTTTGTTTTTTTTAAAAAAAAAAGAGGACTGTGTGGCTGAGTTCATAATATTGCACTTTGTCCAACATCATCAAGTCCAGTTCTTGTCAAAAATATAAAAAATCTAGTAAGCAGATTCAGCCAATCATGTTGCTATTTTCATTATAATGCAAAGAGTTATATGGAGGTTTGCACTTATCTGTATCTAGATGACAGGCCTTACTCATCACAAAACAACTTACTCCACTGGTTAATATGAATTACTCATATTCTTATTAAACATATCTTGAACTGTGAATGTTAAGTTTCATCAGCCACTGAACTGCTGTAGCAGGTGTTTATGTGAATTTCCCTGATGAGAAAAAAAAAAAAAGAGAGAGAGAGAATGAGGCTTGAGAGGTAAACTTTAAAAAAAAAAATAAAATTTCCAAAATCTAATTACAAATGGTAATGACATCCATTTGTTTACTTGTATGAAGTCTTCCATCTCAAGTGTGCTGTAATGAAATCATTGCTATTAAGAAAACTGAACCTGCAGTGAACACCTTATGGGGTTACAGAACATTGCAGTAACAAATGTAGTGCAATGTGGTGCTCCCAATGAAATCAATGATCAGCTGTCATTGAGCTTGGTGTGATTAGGGTTCTTAGCCCAAAGTAACTTTTCTCTTTTGAAAGATTATGAAAACCCCTGCTTTCTCTACTCATAAGCCAAGTTGAAGGTGGCTGAGAAATACAGTATATGTGATTAGGATTAAAAAAAGGAATTGCATTTTCTGCAGAGAAGAAGTGTTTTCCACGAAAAGGAGGTGGACAGCTTGCTAGAAACAGTTGTCTCTGGCAGTGCCTGAAGCAGTATCAGAAGTTGGGGTTGTGTTATCATTCTGGGTTGTACACAGAAATGGGAATTCACTATTTTGTGGCAAAGTTTCAGTCTTGATTATTGCTGTTTAAAGATATTTAAAATAGTTTAACTTCTGCTATTAGAACAGTGTTAATTATTAAATCTTCTGACAGTTTTTGGTAAATGAACTGTGAATTCAGGATCTTGAGATTCCAAATTTAAAAATTAGTTAAGTTTGAGTTTGACATCCTCTTTGTGTAATTCCAAACACTGTTGTTATGGATCCAATTTGCATTAAACTAGTGAAAACAGGATATGATAAAACCTCACTAATTTCACTATTTAAACATTTCATTTCAAGGAAAATATCTCCAGGTAACAAGTTCTGTCAAGTAGTGATTGTAAACATTTACACAAAAGGGAAAGAAAATGCAAATTACATCTTATGAAATGCTTCAGAAAGCTCATCACTTGACCTTAATGGACAGAAAGGGGGAAAACCCCCAGTCTTATAATATTGATCAGGATAGTAATTTTTGAGTTAAAATAAATATGTTCCATTTTAGTTATCTCAACCATATATCCTCTTGGTGTCAATTCCCAGCCACTTGCTTCATAAAAACATCTAGCTGTCTCTTAAGCTTACTTATGCTATCTGAATCAGCTGTCTTACTAAGCAGCTTGTTCCATATGCCTACTACTCTTTCAGCAGAATGGTTTTAGATACTTTATTCTGTTTACCTTTCTTTTTTCATTTCTGTTGCTGAGACCTTACACCCTATCACTACTTAGGACAGTTTGAAATCACCCTACTTAGACATCTTACAAGAATTAATAGTTTGAATACATCTGTCAAGTTACCCATTTGTTTCACCTGAAGTGTCATGTATTTTTCATATTTTATATTTAAATAACAAAATAATAATTTTGTTACAGTTTAAACATAATAATCTGCATTTCTTTAAAAGTTGTCTAAAGCTGAAAATGATATCATAAATGATATCTACAAGGAAGGAGTACAAAAGCAATATGTACATTTTATACTTTTCTTAGTGAATCCTAGATACGTTTACCTTATAATCAGTAAAACAATATAAAGTTATGGATTTTTTTTTTTTTTTGTAGTTACTCAGAAATCATGGTCTTTGTTAGATTTTCCCAGGACTTTTTCCTTTTCATGTCATTGCAAAAATACCTAAGGGATTAAGCATCTTCAAATTCAGTAGCTTTATTGTTGAGTTTTAGCTTTATCACTGTGCATTACATCTTTCCTTCACACATTTGCTTGCTCTTCACCTCTGCGTATCATAGAAGGGGGATTTCTACAGGTGCTGCTGCCTTGTTAGTGGTAGCATAGATGCCAAGAATAAATGAAAACTGGAGACACTTCCTTGGAGGAAGAGTAAAAGGAAAGCTTTCAGCACTGGTGTCAGAGACTCCTCCAGAGATAAAAATATAACTTAATATAACTTAAAAATAACTTATTTCTTTATCATCATAACAAAAATACATTTGCATTAGTTGTGATGCAGTCCTGTATGCAACAGTCTTAGGCATAAAAACTGTATCAGTGTTATAGAATCTTTATGGATATTGTCAATCCTTGAGTTTGTCTACTGAACACGATGACAGAATGGGTCTGTGGTAACTTGTACATTTATATTCTCAATTTCTAATCAAGAATGATTCCTGAAATTGAGTATCCTGCATTATCTATCTGCATCAGAGCAAAATTATCAGAGTTTTTATCAATCAAGACTTTTTCTGACCCGTGCAATGATTTTCTTGCCATAATCTTTTTTGAGTCTGTAGCGTAATTAAAATCTGTTCTGTTTAACTGAGTGATAAGCAGTCTAGACCGATAAGTGCAGAAAGTTCATCAAACAAATTTCTACTGTCCAGCATCATGCCCAGTGTTTTCCATGCCATTGGGAATGATGGGTTCTTTTATGAGTACATCAGCTTAATGAGATAATGGAAAAAGAAAATTGTGGAGAAATATTTATTTTTTAAGTTCTCAAAGCTGGTGAAAGCCTCCACTGAGAAATTGACAGAGGCTGGGAGTCCCCCCAGAGCTGACACAACCTATGAAATGTTTCATTCAACACTGCTTCTTCCTGTAGGTTTTCTTTTTTTTCCCTGAACAGAACAACTACTATCACATTCTTTCTGTGGTCAGAATGTGAATAGCTTTCAGACTGCAGGACTTGTTCTGACACCACCTAAAAGTCTTTATGTCCAGCAATATCGTCCCTTCCAACTTGCTTACCCTTAACATGGTCAGGTAAGATGCTAACTTTCTGTTGTATGTCAGGACATGCATTCAATACCCATTCTTTACTTTCACCTAAATTTCATCCAGGTAAGCTATACGAGCAACATAATTGTATTTAGATTCTCCTTCCTTTTCTTAGTATGACAAAATTCAGACAACTCTTGTATCTATCAATTTCTATGTACTCAGAGTATTAAAGTTTTTTTTTTTTTTTTCCCTCTGTTGCAGTTATGTTGAATTTATTTCTGGTTTTAAGTTTTTAGACTGTCTACTAGTTTACCAGGCAATTTAGGTTCACTTTTCACATTTCAGTTATTTAAATACTGAGTCTAGATTCGTGATTGACACTGTGTGACCTCAGGTTGAATGATAATCAGGTGTATTTAGAAGCAGCGTCCAGTTAGTTTGATGCTTCCTCACTAGAGATGAGAGCGTTCCCATGCATAGCTGCCCTTTGTAGTGTGATCTTATATGTATCTGAGCAGCTTTGGATTTCAAGTAAGGCTATCCAGGTGAAGAAAGAAGTTAAGGAAGCAGGTGTTTGTCTTAGAAGAAGTCAGAAAAGGAAGTGAAGTGGAATCCTAACAGAGAAAGGGTAGATTAGCTTAATGCCTCGTCTACTCATCTGCCTTCATTGATATAAAATAGAAAAGCAGTGCAAACATTCTGGCAGCTGAAGTGACAGTGAATACACTTTGCATCAGAGTATCTTAGCCTATTATTGCCACCTGTTATTGCCTATTATCCTGCTTTTCAACTGGAGTCGAGTTCTGCCAAACCAGGTTTTTAATCAGGTGCATGTTTCAGCATCTGGCAGATGATTATCATCATGTAACTGGTAGCAGTGAAGTTTTGTGAATAGCATATCCAACATTTAATTAATATGTTTAGCCACAAATTAGAACGGAAATTTCTATAACTGACTTTCAAAACATGCATAAAGAACTGTCTGCATCTGTATACACACAAAACATGTCACTGTGAGACAAAGAAGGGATTATATCCATTCAGCAGAGCTTCATCTATGCAGCATTTGGTGTGTTATGCTACATTTTTCAGGTAATTTAATTTCTTCCCCCACTTTTTCTACTTACTTTCTAATTGTAAACTATTCTGTGGTTGAAAACTGTATATATTTTTGCCCTGTATTTTGTTTTCTTTGGAAGTCTCACCATCAAATCAATCTAGATATATGATTACTAACACCTTAAAAGTCCGAGACTGTACCAATAAAAGTATTAATAAATTTCATAAGGGTTTTCTTTGATGATCTTATTTTCAAGTAAATGCATAACATGTACTTCCAGATCACAAGTCTGTTAACATAATCTCAGATATGACTGCAAATTCTAATATTTGGGTACTGTAGTTGTGGGTGCTCATTTCTTCGTGCTTGGCTTGAAAGGCAAGAAAGCAGAATATCCCTCCCCCATCACTAGTTTTGATCTCTTTGCTTCCTTTCTGTACTCTGTTTTGACGTCACTTTTCCTGGGGC
Organism: Pezoporus wallicus; assembly: GCF_028554395.1. Lineage (NCBI taxonomy): Eukaryota > Metazoa > Chordata > Aves > Psittaciformes > Psittacidae > Pezoporus > Pezoporus wallicus. The sequence continues at coordinate 624,635 of NW_026636227.1, read as the reverse complement.
TCAGCATGGTTATTTGTACTGCATTTTGTTCCTGGAAGGCCTAGAATCCATAAGTTATCTTTTTGCTTTATTCCCATTGGAAGAGCATAAGAAGCATTTGCAGTTCTCAGTAAGATGAGGTCCTTCTATGTCAAAATCATTATCTTCAGCTAACATTTCTCCTTTTCAGATTCTTTTTTACAAATTGAAAGAAAAGTGGGAGCATAGAAAGATCAACTTTTGAAACAAGAAAATCATAAACCAGATAGTTTTCATTCTTTCAGGCTTTATGCATTTCCCTGGGTAGTAAACGTATGTTCTCTGCCTGTGCTTACTATTGTTAATGAAAATTTTTGGACATATATTCATGTATTGGGTAAATACTTAATATCATTGAAACATAATGGGTGGAGAGGCTATTCCTGCCTCTTAGTCTGAAAACATTCTTATATGGTGCCCTTACAGTTTTCTTTCAATTATGCTTGCACAGAATTATAGTTTAAACCCCCCAAAAATACGAGTGTATATGTTTATTCAATTATATAAAAGAGGCAATTAAAATAAATACATCTTTCTTATTTTAAATCATCTTTGTATGATTGTGTTTCCTCTTACTGCGTCAGTGGAATATAGAGATATGATAAACAGCGACAGTAGTCAAGTTTTAAAACAATCTTATTGCATATTCCAGTCACATTCTTGTTACAAAAATGAAGGAACATTCTGTAGATGGAGTTACTGTAAAGTAGTAGTTGGAAACCTGAACTTGGACTGTATTTATAAATAGTTTTATGTCCAGTTGGGAAAGACAATAGAGAAGTTTTAAATAAGAGACAGGAGCTAATTATTCCATTCAGCAATTCTTCTGTTCGAATAATAATAATAGGATTTTGTTCTTCTGGAACAAAGAGTAACTTGTTATTTCTGTATATAGTAATCCAGTCTGTCCTTTTCCTGGCTCTTCTGTGTGCGTACTACTTTTCTCCTATGCCTTGTTTTCCAGAGGGTGGAAAGTGGTATAATTTAATTCGGGCCAGGATTGCAGAACACTTTAATTAGAGACACAACCACCATACTCAGTATATAGGCATATTTTCAAGGAATATCTGGGCAAATTAAAAATCAACAATGAGGTAGAATAACAGCAAAAAATAAAGGTTTATGAAACATGGCCTATAGGTGAAGTTTAAAAGAAGTGTTTGTTTAGCATTTGTGTTTGTTTAAATGAACAGACTGAAAAAAGACAATAAAAATCTTTGTACATATCAAGTTGCTATATGTTGTTGTTGGTTTTTGTTTTGTTTGATTTCTGAGAGAGCTATTTAAGTTACGTATGAGGGAGAACTTTGCTATAAATATAGCCAGGCACGGAACCAGACTACTCATGTAAGTTCAAGAATATCCTTGCCTAGAGTTTTTTAAAACAGGTTAAAAACATATTTTCACTGATAATGTAGATTTATTTTAACCTACCCAGGGCCAGAAGATCTTTTCCAGCCTTGCTTTTTATGATGTCATCATTAAATGTGAGGATGCAGTATACTGTCCAGTCCTGAGTAAACCATACTGAAAGGAACATTTGCATTGACCTGTTCTGCAGCCTTTTCTCTGTGAACATCTTCTGCAGGAAGAGTTCATCATGTTAGAGAATTGCAGTTAACTTGGATTGTACAGTGCTTCACAACAAGAATCCCTGAAATAATATGCTAGTACTTAGCATTTAACATGGACTCTGCTCAGCCATTGCTGGTAGCATGATTAACTAATTACTGCTTTGTACTTTGTCTAGTTTCTGTACATGCATGCCATGTACCAGCCTCTGTGCATCTACTGCCCATCCTGATTTCCAGAATGTCAGAACAGCTGTTTTCCATTCCCTGCTGCTGCTTTCTCCTATTCCAGCTGCTGCACTCAAATAACCTCCCTTCCCCAAGTGGGCTTCATATGGTTTGAAAGGGACTTAATGTACCTCAGTGCATAGGGAACTTTTGATGCATATTTCATCATGTTTCAATTCTTTCTACAGGGAACACTGCATGTATAACAGATGTTCCCTGACTACTATGCTTTCCTGAAGGTGACATGCCCTTTTTTGTGTTACATCTCTAATGTATATGGAGCCTGTAGCGCCTGCATGACACTGAAAAATACTGCTCCATGGCTACCCCTGTGCTGTGTGCCAAGCTATATTTAATTCCACCTGCTCCTCTCTGCAGCATAAAATGGAGAGGAGCATATGTCCAGTATAACCAAGTCATACTGTGACACAGAAAAAAATTCCAGATGTATTTTCTAAATTTAGGGACATATTCTTCCAGCTTTTTATACATACACTGTCCCATATAAATTCAGTGGGGATGTTCCTGTGACTAATATCAAAAATCCTTCATCTTTTATTATTTCCTTTAATATTATTTATACCGTATATGTGTGTGTAGTGTATGTGTGCTTATATATGTATACATGCATATACATAAATGCAGAAATAAGATATCATTAAATTATGTCCCTGATAATTTGATTTCATAATCTGCATAAATATGCACCTTAATAGTGTTGAAAAATTAAATTTTTTAAACATTTTATGCTTGTTTTAAAACTGAAAATGTAAAAATAATTCACAAATTTGTTTACATAAAGCACTGTATTTTCACCATAAACCTTGTTTGGGGAAGTATATTAAGTCTGAGGCAAAAGCTGTCAATCTGAAATATAGTTAACAGTTGAAAAACAGTATTTAAAAATATAGAGTTAATATAAGGTTAAAATTTTAACATATAGCTAATAATGTATAGTACTGTACATATAATATATATTTATCTATAATATTTTATATATAACAATATAATTGCAGTGTCTACTTGAATACTACAGGGATGTGCACCTTGGAGTTTTAGAGGGTAGCCTATCAAGTCTTTCTCAGAGTTTGAGTTAAATTCTTCATACAATATTTTACTATATCTGGCCCAATTTTTTCTTGAACTGATGAATGCAGCTCCTATATAAAAAGTGCAATTTAGGTTGCACATTAGCCAGATCTCTAGGCAGTTACATGCCTTCCAAGCTCTGAGGCAAACATACAGACCAAGAACACCCAGAACACGGTAGTGGAGTTGTGTCTGTTCTGACCCTGTGAACAGACTTTTGCTATGCATCTGTAATTTGTATGGCCTAGGGATGCGTATCTTTCAGCACTGCTGAATATGCAGACCTACACTTCATGTGTGCAATTAGGTTTAGTATGTGTTTAGTATGTGATTATTTTTAGTATTTTTTTTCTACTTTCCTAATTTGATTTCAAGTAAGGATTCTGCCCCTTGTGCCTATGGTATTTCACAGTTTTAAGGAAAGTTCACATAAAGTCGCTGTAGGTCTATACATTGAGCCAAAATTTTAATTCAAAGAAGAAATAACTTTTTTCTTTTTTTCTTTAAGCATACAAAATTCATACTGCACCATTATAATAATTTCAGAAAGCACCGACTTCACATCACTCTTATGAGAATATTTTACTTACAGTAGAAGTATTGCACATTTAATTTTGGAAATCCTATTATGTGGCCCTGACAATGTGTCCTGAAAACGACCAATATTTTTCACTGTGAAAAAAATGCAAGATATTCTAAGAAATTAATTTCTGTCAAATTCTCACTCTGGTTTCTTTTATTGACTAAGCCCATGGGCTATTTAAAAAAAAAGGTAGATTAAACAGTTTGGTTAAAAGGATTGGCTAAAGAGTTTGACTAAAACAGTATAAGAAGGTTTGTGTTTATGTTATAAAACACAGAAAATTGAATGTGAACCTGAGTTACGTCAAGTGGTTTTCTCTCTTTTCTCAGTTCAAAGCTTTATGACCCAATGATACTTGGCTGGATAGGAAAGGCAGGTGTTTTTGAGGGGAAGTGAATGGAGAAGAGAGCGATGGAGGAAGAAAATTACATTGAACACTACAGCCACTGCTATGAGTAGAACTTTAAACCCAGTGTAACTTAACCAGCGTGCAGTGGCTGCTTTTTGCTTCTCAAGCGTACCACTGAGTAGGCAAAGCAAGCTACTGAATTAGGCCATAAAAATTTAAAAAGATCATGTAAAGTTGTTACTGTATAATCTTAATTCACTGAAAATATCATGTAATAGCATAAAATATCTTTTCTTTGGTATTCAGTCATATAAGAAACAAAGGACATTCTCAAAAGATTTACTTGTTTGGAATTACACATAGTAAAATTTTCACATGGTAAAATGCATGACAGCTTATAACTGTCCCTAAAGAAAACACTATTAAATTAACTCAGGACACTTCCATTTAACATTTATTACAACTTTCAAACAGTAAAACCCACAATAATAAAAATGTCAATTTTGAACAGAAGCATCAAAAACTTTGAAGCATGTACTAAAAATTATTTTAGTTATCATTGCATAGTTATTTCAAGATAACAGAACAGAATTTAACTAGTTTGGACTTCCAAAAAAAATCTTATCTCAAATCTCCTGGCTTCATGATATTTATTGTTTAAGTCTAATTATTGGTATATAGTTATAAAATTTGTGAATTTTGCCTATGGATACTTTTACTTTACATGCAATTATTGATAACATCCGTTTTTTTTTTTGTTACATTCAGTCCATTTATGAATTCTTTATTATAAAGATTTGATTGTATTCCTTTATTTTTTATTTTAGGTGGTTTATTTTGTGTACATTCACATTTTTTCTTAGTATACGGAGAACAGCAGAAATATTTAGGTTGTTAGCATTTTGGCACAAGAAAAGAGTCTCAACAGTTAGACAATCAATGAAAATTAAGGCCCACCTTCCTCTTGTTTTTAAAAAGTCTTACTCCACCACTAATTCACTATTATTTTCTGTGATATCAGGAGTTGTGCAACCCCTTTAAACAAGACAAAATAAGCTGCTATTTAGAGCCTGAAAATTTCTTTGTTTTTTAAAACCTACAGATTTCTTTAAATTCTTTAAAGACGTGGATTTAAATATCAGTAGAATTACAAATTATTCTAAATTTATTACTATTCTGCAGTTTATCACAGGTATATATGACAACGGTAACTGGTTAATTGTTTATTAAAAAGAAGACTTTTTACAAGCACATTTGAAAGATAAATGCCATACAGCTGCTTTCTTTGTTGCAAACTTGATTATTTTTCTGATATGCAGAATTATGTAAAGACAGAGAGAGAGTTACAGGAAGAAGAAAGATATAAAAAAACAGCTTAGAAGTTTAAGGTGTGGGAAGATAACATGTAACGTAGAGGAGATAAAAAGCAAGTAATCAAACACTCAGAATTCTTAAAAAAGGAGAAACTGCCCTTCTGTTACAGGTAGTATGCTTTTGTTGAATTTAATTCACTGCCCAAAAGTGATGAAAATTTGTATTTTCCCTGGAGACTAGCTGCAATTAAATAATGTTAAAATGGAATACATTCCATGCCAGATAGGTGCTTGCAGTTTTCCAATGAAGGTTCATCAGAGTCAACAGAGTTGTGCCACTTTGCCTGGTTTGAATCAACACTGTATGATATTTTTTTATTGTTACTAATTAACATAACATAAATTTTCATTTTTAATCCCGTGTCAGGTAACATCATTCTTTTGCATAAGATTTTGTAGCTAAACAAAATTAGAATATTTCCTCAAAATATAATTACACTTTTACTTAGGATTTAGTGCCCTTTGTTCAGTTTACTGGCAAGATATGTGAACACAGTACTCTGCAAAATATAATAAAAACAATAAAAAGAAAAAAAACCAAATAACTGACAAGTTCAAGACAGCTAAAAACATTTGTCATAATCTTAATGAAATCCAGGAAATTCAAGTTTATGGCATCTTAAAGTGAATTTTACCTTTTCAAAATAGATTAAAGCTAAAGCTTTGTAAGCACAAGGAAACTGGAAAACCAAGACCTAAACTTCAAGAAATGGAAAAGAAAGCTTAACATCTCAAATTTCAAAATTTTCAACCCTGTTGAAAAACAGACACAAGCTCTGAGGAATCTTTTCCCTGCCATTTCACCTACGATTTTACCTACCTCTGAGCTAGTTACTCTGATTCTTTACAGTTATTTAGTTGACAAGCACTTTAGAATTAATGAGGAGAGCAGTAGGTACTTCTGAAACATGATTCATTTGACCTGTTTTAGATGAATCATGCCCTCAAACACTCATTCCTCTCTACTGTCAGTAAAGATGACTAACTCATATGCCATTCAATAATTGTACATATCTAAAGCTATGAAAGACAAATTGCAGTTCAGCAGTTTTGCAGGAACTAGCATTTTGCATGCTGGCCACTGTTTATTCCAACTTTTTGGCTTCCATGCTTCTTATTCATATTATACGTGCAAATGGTTCAAGCCCGAGTTTATTCTGGAGGCATTATCATTAATTTATTCACCAAATCTTTCCCATCTCATCAGTTATAATGTGGAGGTGGTGACTGTCTCTTCCACGAGAGACACATCATATCTGTTTGCACAACTATTGTTTCCTCTTCCATGTATTTTCATTTGGGAGCTGTTTCTTCCCTCACAAAAGTGGGCGTCTGTAAAAGGCTCATAGTTTCAGATGCTTGCTTAAATATTCATCTATTTGGCTATTCTTTTGAATTTTATGGCCAGATTGCTGGTGCCAGACACGATAAAGAAGAGTGTGTTGGAGATTTAAAATTAGAATGTGAGATCTACCTCCTCTTTGGCTTCTAAGAAGTCTTACGTGCTGAAACGCTTTGCTGAAATGACTAAAGAAAATGGATGGTCTTAGATTACATGGTCTTCTACTTAGAATAAAAATAATTTAATATATTTATCTGACCACTTGAACTATTATAATTTAAGTGAATGAAATACCAAGGGATGAATAAAAACATATCAAAGATTAACCTCCATGTAAGTTATCTGTACCTCACATAGTATTAATCTTCAGTAATTTTTTATCATTTTTGTGAGCTGAAGTAATTCATGACCTTATTAAACTTAACTTTGTATTACATTTAAGACAGTTTTTCTATGTTCATTAAATAGCAATGGATTCTGGAATAGCTGTTAATCCCTGGCAAATACATTGAAGAATCAACTGGCATTTCATAAACATACAGTAACAATCTATTAAACTAAGTAAATATTTATTTAAGATACTTCAAGTCTATCCTGTTGTATCAGACCCACTGTGGTATGTGCCATTATTAGTGGTAAGATGAGGTTTATCTGCAGGGATATATCTGCCACTCTCATTTTAACTCCATCACCAGAGCCAGCTGCTGGAGAAATACATGCTGGCACAAAGAGGTCTCCTTCTAGCCTTTCTGCACTGTGTCCCTAAATGAGATAAACTAAATAAAATATATATTCATGTAACTATGTGAATGTCAGAGTTTTCTGCCAAAGAGCTGTGTGAACTGTGTCTGTCATTTATTTTTTTTTTCACACTTCTATATAACACAGGCTTGACTGCCATACTTCATGATAGAGACCTGGTCTTGATGCTATTCAACATCAGTGTTATTAGTACTGAACATAGTCTGCTTTTTTACAAGGATCACAGAGGTAAAGATTGAATTGCATTTTTTGGCAAATTGAATGGGATTGTCAAGAATGCATTAGTTACCTTCTAATGTTCAGAATAACCCTAATAGCAACTATTTAACTCTGAAAATACCCCTCAGAACTCTCTCAGAGAGTAAATCTTACGTGTTGTACAGCAGTCACATATTTTTTACTGTCTTTTGCTTTTGTGTTAGTTTTTTCAACTTTGTTAAATGATAGACAAGGGAGTAAGCATCTCATTTGGGTTTCCCCCTCTCTCCCCCCAAGATAGTCCATTTATATTGGGAAATTTGATTACTTTCTTCTGATGGTTTAGTTTCATTTTTAATTATCCACAACATTACTTTTAAAAAACAAAACAATTACTTTTTCAGAGAAAATGGAGAATACATTTGTAACCCTCCCTCAAAAACACAAACCGACCCCATCCAAACCCCACCTCTTTCATAATTGAAAGCACCAAGATTTTTGTGAAACCCTTAAGTAGACAGTTTTTAATGCCTGTAAATTTCTATTTCAGAAATTATTAGAAATGTAATTTGGATTAAGGTTCTATTGTCCTAATTTATGCTTTCCTATTCACAGTTAAATTTACAGTTCATGAAAGTATTCCAAGTTTGCCTAGTTTACAGAATGGGAAGGTGAAAGTGTGCCTTACTGGAAGGAGTATCAAAATTTCTTTATTTTCTAGCTTTATAGAGCTTTTCATATCTCACAACATACAAGTTGTCTTGTACCATTATGAATCAATAGAGGCAATAATGACCAATTTAGTTCCTTAACATTGTTTCTGATTGGGGCTTTAGAGCCCTCAGCTTTTTGAAAGTTAACTGTTTTATTTCCTTTCATAGAAAATCATCAGAAAATTTTGTTCAAATAAATTTAAGAATTAACTATTATGGTTATTCTATTGCTAACAAAGATCAGATTTTGAAAAGGAAGGAAGTTTTTCATAAAGCAATAGTTTAGTAATAGTGCTCATATTAAAAAAGTATTGAAAAGGTGCCCAAATTTTCTACTAGACATTTAAATTTTCTAATGGTGCTCTTTCTGTGATTTTTCATAATCCTGGCCCCCATCTGTCTTTTTCTGTATTACTATTCTAGCATAGACTGTAAAATGTTACTCCTGTAAAATGTATCTTGTGTGGAGCAGTCATGCAGTTAGCTACATGTGCATTTGATTTTATGAAACAAAGTTCTTAATAAGGAATTATTTTAAGTATTCTGGTGCAGATATTTTTATATCTTTTATTAAACTGAACTAAGCTAGTACTTAAAAATAGCTCCCTGACATTCAGAATAATGGATATAAAAGCAAGAGTAATAAAAATTGCTGAGAAGCTGCAGTGCAAACACTGATTCAGCAGCTACCACACTGATTTAAACATTTTCTTTAGTGTGTAAGATATTAATCTGTAGGAATTTAAAATAAAATGAAAACAACCCTGTCTAGTAGTGGTTGAGAAGTGGAAGTTACTGTGAGGTAGAAAACTAAAATGCATCATGCACTCCAGGGCAACTGTACTGTATGTGTGCCCTTCACTTATACAAATTGAAGGTAATTCAATCATCCACCTAGATGCAACATCTGAGTCACCTTGTGGAATCTCCTGTCACTCCAGCACAAAGACTTTAGGACAATTACACCCCTGTGCAATTAAGGGTCTTAAAAAAGAATGCAAGTAAATAAAAAAGACATTTTTCTATCAAACTTGAGTGGATGTTTGTTCCATGAATTTGTCTAATTGTGCTACGGACCCTTGGCATCTATAATGTTCTGCATGATGATCTTTACAACATACTTAGGCATGTGTACAAACACATTGTTTGTTTGAACAAACATATGTATGTGTACGTGTACAAACATACTGTTAATGAAACCAGCCACCTGATAATTTCATTGCGGTGCCTAGTTCTTGCTCTAGGAGAAACAATGAATAAGTATTTCCTAATAGTCTGCTCAGTGACAACCACAATTCAAAAATATTTTCATATTTTCCCTTTGATGTGTTTTCTCTAAGCTAAAAAACCTTGGTCTATTTAATCTCTTCTCTTATGGAAGCCTTTTTGTAACTTTTATCATCTTTGCTGCCCTTTTTTATCTTTTCAGTTCTTTTCTATTCTTTTGAATATGTCATGAGCAGAACTGCATTCAGAAGTCTAGAGACAGCAGCTATGGATTTAAACAGAGTAATGTTTTGTGTTTTAATATCTATTCCTTTTCCAAGATTTCTTCTTATTCTAACTGATCTCTTGGTGAGCTGTGAGCTCACATTTTCATTTAACTGTCCAGAATAATAAAAAAGATCTGATTTAGAGTTCACAGTTTGTGTATTGAGGATTGTTACTGTTTTTCATCATGTACATTACCTTCGTTTGTTGACATGGAATCTTATGTGCCATTTTATTGTAGTCATTCAATAGTGTGACATCTAGCTTAAGCTCTTCACAATCACTCTCAGATTTTACTACTCACATTTGTTGGGTACCAAAGCTATTTAAGTGATAGTGTTAAAAATGCTCCAGTTTGATATTTGGTTTCCATATGTTCTGCTGATTTGTTCGAAGTCATTTTATCCAATTTCTCTAAAATTTAGTCTATTAATCTTTTAGTTGCAAGCAGTTTTTCTGACTCATTTGTAGCCTCAAAATACATTGTAAGGATCTTCCTAGGCTTCTGTTTTTCAAAGCTTTTTTTCCTTTTTGTTGTTTTTCGTTGTGAGGCATAGGTAATTGCAACCTTATCTTGTTTCAGTGTTGGATCATATGCTGATTTTCTGTCAGCCCCATGGACCCATGATCTTCTGGAAGGTTTTATTTTTTTCTATTTTTTTGTAAAATTCTCCTCATTACTTGCTATGTCATGAGAAAATTGTCTTCAAAACCTTTTCCATCCTTGCCTACAATATTTTAACTTTATGCATTTTTTCTCATCCTATTTGCACACAATTCTCACTCTTTTAAGAGTATCCTTTTACTTCTAATAGCCTCCTTGACTCTGCTGTTTCACCATGCTGGCTATTTATCCATCCTTTAAAAGTATTTTTAAAGGATGGTATACAGTTACTCTGAAATCCTAATATAGTAACTTTAAGCAGTCTGTCATGTTATCTGCAAGCATTTAGTCTTTTAGTTGTCCTTTTCAATTTCCTTGTGAAAAGCTTTGCCGTGTTCAGGTGGTTTCCATTTGTTTTTAAGGTAAATGTTACTGTAGTAACTTGTTTTACCTTCTTCTTTTCTACAGAGACACTGAATTTAAAAACACTATTATAACCAATTCAAATTTCACCAACTTTTTTTCTGTGCTGGCCTGCATGATGCCTAGCCTTCTTGGATGTGTGCCATTAATTACAAACATTTCCTTGATTGCTAATTAAAATATACCTTCCTCTTATCTAAGTCAATTTTCAACCCACAAAAGTAAAAGAGCTTTAGCATCTAAAATCAAAAAGTAGAAACAGAAACAGAATCTCTGCAGAAATGTGGAAAAGTTGCAGGAATGTTATGTCATTTCAAGTATTTCTTAGGCTGTAATGGAAAGACAGAAAAAATCCAACCAAAGACATATTCATTCTAAATCAATTATGAAGAGAGCCATAACTGTTTTATTTTCATCTTGAATTTTATCTTACACATAATAAATTTTTATGAGAGATTTTAGTTATACCTGTTACTAACGTTCAAGAAAAATGCAGTGTTTGCTTACTTTTTCAGAAAAAAAAAGCCCAAAACCAAATTATATTGGTAGTCTCCAACGACTGCCACCAATTTCCTGTTATCAGCTCCTTCTGATTTTTATTCTCACACTTCTTGGTAGTTATGACAAATAGAAATAATTTTTTTTAAAGTTCATGTAGTGACAATGTCCATTTTTCTTTAGTAGGTTAGTAATAATGAATAAGAAAGATTCATATTCATTATTGAATAATGTTTAATAATATTTTTTTAAAATTTAAAAATATTTTTAATCTATTTTTAAAACTTTAATAATATTTTTAGTATTCCTCTGTTACAAAATTTGCCAAATGTCTGTTTTAGGCCTGTAGTTACCCTGTTGCCATTTTGATTTTCCTCACTCTTGTAAAGACCTTTCTTGTAGAGATCTTTCACAAATTATTGTTGCAGAATTCCATTCAGGAATGCAAGCACCCATTGTTATTACTATTTTTCTCATTTTAGCACACATCTTGATGTTTTTAATTTTTTTCTACATTGGAGCAGCTATGAAAATTTGTCCAAATTAACATTACAGGTGGATTAGTCAAATCACTTTAAATCACTGTAAATATATCTTTACTTGGGCTTAAAACACGTTTACTTTGACTGAGCTTAAACCTGTCCCAAAGTGAATGAGAGTAAAGTGAACCAGGAGCATCTTAGTTCCAATAGGAATTAGAATAAAAATAAGGGGAAAAAATAAGAGTATAGCAGTAAGAATATAAGAATACCCACATGGTGGTTTAATGAGATTGAACAATTTTTTTTTTAATATGCCTCTTTAATTGATAAGGATTAATTTATCCAGAGTGTTACCCTGTAGCCTCAGACAGAAGTATATGAGGTCTTCTGTGCTATAGTGTTCACCAGTGCACTGTGGAGGTTTTTCTTCAAAGCAGTACCACTCCTACTTTACGGACTGTGGTGGGATCTTTTTGCATTGCTATAGCCCCTACCTAGGCTGCCATACCTTCATGGAGTTTGCTGCAGCTTCATGGCTAGGTCCAGGAAAGGGAGAGTCAGAAGACGTGAAAGAAGCATATTGGTAATCCATCTTTATTCACCATTGTTCAGATTCTGCCAGGTAACACCCTCAAAACCTTACTTTGTGCAAATAAACTACAGGCACTCTGACTGCAAATGTTCTCTGATACCAGAATTGAGCTCCACTGTCTGGCCATAGACATTCTTATAGTCTCTTTTTACCAAGGCTCTTTTTCACACAGGAATTTTGTGAAAGTCCAAAGTAAAAATCAGGAAGAACATTATCCTAATGAGAGGGATCACACCCTCTCTTATTCCTGACAAATCCCTACGATTCGTAACAATGCTGACTTCTGAAACATGTCTGAAACAGCCTAGCAGAATGATAGGTGGTCCAGTCCAAAGGTGCACCCAGTGTAATTTCAGCTGCACGGACATTATAGGTAGGGTCATTACATGGTATCTAGTTTCCCGACATGGCATTTTTACATTTACTAATGCCAAAGAATCCAATAGAGAAAGAACCAACTTTTTGAGCTTCTCAGAGTGTAGCTCACATCTTCTTAGACAAGGGTAGAAGTCTCTCAGTTTATCCAAGGTTTTTCAGCTTTTTTCTTATATTTATTTTAAATTCATTCTTCTGGAACCTTAGGGAAAGCAAATATCTTTCCATTTATGTTTTAACAAGAAGTTACAATAAAACCTGAAACTTGTGGAATATTTGCCCCAGTCATGTCCTGTTAATAGCTTGCTTGCTGATTCAGATGAGCAATCCCATCCATGTTGTATTCAGGAGTTCCATGCTGAAAAGTGCAAAACAAGACTGAATGTAAAGCTATGGTACACTGCACTGTCAGGTTGAACAGCTCAAAGCTAGACAAGGTTACCTGCAACTCTGTTTAGCTGAGCTTGAATTCCACCCTGATGCACACTGAGAGTTATCATTATATGCTTTATTCTTGGTGGCGACTGCCAGCTGTGTAACTCCTCAAGCATATCCTGCCATTTGTTCTATCCAGCAAAAATGTTTTTGATTCTAAAGTAGCTCTTCCAGCTATTTTGTAGTGTCCTGGGTTCAGAAGTAGCAGTCATGTTTTTCCTTTGTGTTAACTGGTGCAGTGCTGTGTTTTGACTTCTAGCTTGAGAACAGTGTTGGTGAAGCCGATGTTTTCGGTTGTTGCTGAGTGATGTTTGCCCTGACCAAGGACTCTGTGAGGCTCGTGCTCTGCCAGGGAGGAGGGGAGGCTGTGAGGAAGCAGAGACGGGGCGCCTGACCCGGGCTAGCCGGGGAGGTGTTCCATACCACAGCACATCATGCCCGGGGTGGGGGGTAACTGGGAGTTACCCGGAAGGACAGGGGCTTCCGGGTGGAACTCGCTTTCTTGGCCGGTGGTATCGTATTCTCTTCCCTTGTTATTTTCCCTTATCATTGTTTTAGCTGATAGTAGCGGTGGTGATTTGTTGCTGGACTGTTCTTGTCTCAACCCGTAGGAGTTGCACTCTCTCGATCTTCCTCCCCGTTCCTCCGGGAGCGGGGAAGGGGAGAGCCCCGGTGCGGGGTGGGGGGAGACGGACACGGACCTCGATTGTTGTCAGCTCGGCACCACTCACTGGGAGTGAGTGAACAAGTTACCTGACTGGGTTTAAACCACGACATGTAGGAATAGTGTATAAGGAGAGTGAGTTTGGGCAAATAATAAATAAAAATTGACATTAGAGTTATATGAAGGTAAATTAAATTACTGCCTGTTTCCTTGTAAAACGTGAGGATGTAAAAAAAGGTTAGTCATATCTGTAAAGAAAACACAAAGATACAGCACATTCATTTTGTTAAGTACAGTATGCTAGCACCCATAGTATTCAGACCTTACATACTCCTTAATCACATTTCCATGTGCCTCTTATAAGAGCCTGAGGGAACCAACAACTTCAACCATTTAGACATTGACGAGACAAAACTGTGAGAGTTGCTTGCGCTGAATGGCTTACTGGGACTAAATCCAATCTGGGATCCTGATTTCAACCTCTGTTAAATTAATTTTTATCTTATTGCATCTTCATTACCATTAGAAGAATAGGAATCAGGTATGTGGATGGGGAAGCAATATGTGCACCCTACTAGGTCCACACCATGCAAGTTTGATGTACCTGTGTGGAGGTGTTCCTCAGAAGCTCAGGTTTCCAACCCTTAGCTTAAAGATGTGGCGGGTTTTAGTTACTGCTGTTTAGCTTCTGGTTTTGTTTACTTTAGTTATTATTCTTGGCTTTGATTACTTCTTCAGTGTAGGAGAATCTGACTGGAACCTCTGTTTATTTCCTGTGATGTGTTGTTTCCAGCAAATGGCAGCCATCAACTGAGAACATTTTAATTTTAATCTTGAGAGCTTCACACTCGAAAGTGCGCTCTAGAGGGACACAGCTGTCTCATTGTGCAGTGAACAGAGAATTAGTCCTGGATGCATCTTGCTCAGCCAAGCCTTAAATATTATGGCCAGGTTCTTGAACTGGTATTGAAAGTAAATTGAGAACCAGTGGAAAATATTAATTGTTGGTATGATAGGTTGTGGTAGCTTGTCCTTGTAAAGAGCTAAGTTTCTTGCTATGTACTGTCCTGGGTTCAGCAGTAGCAGTCATGTTTCTCCTTTGTGGTAGCTGGTGCAGTGCTGTGTTTTGACTTCCAGCCTGGAGCAATGTTGGTGAAACCAATGTTTTCGGTTGCTGCTAAGTGATGTTTACCCTGACCAAGGACTTTGTGAGGCTCATGCTCTGCCAGGGAGGAGGGGAAGCCGGGAGGAAGCAGAGATGGGGCGCCTGACCCAGACTAGCCAAAGAGGTATTCCATACCACAGCGCGTCATGCCCGGGGAGGGGGGGCAACTGGGAGTTACCCGGAAGGACACGGGCTTCCGGGTGAGACTCATTTCTTGGCCGGTGGTATCGTATTCTCTTCCCTTGTTATTTTCTCTTATCATTGTTGTAGTTGGTAGTAGCAGTGGTGATTTGTGTTGTACATTGGTTGCTGGACTGTTCTTGTCTCAACCCATGGGAGTTGCACCCTTTCGATCCTCCTCCCTGTTCCTCCGGGAGCAGGGAAGGGGAGAGCCCCGGTGGGGGAGGTGGGGGGCCTCGATTGTTGTCAGCCCGGCACCACTCACTGGGAGTGAGTGAACAAGTTGCCTGACTGGGTTTAAACCACGACAACATATTATGCTTCTATTTCTGACTCTGATTTCTACATAACGGTAACTGTAATAGAATGAGCAGGAAGAGATTATCACACTGATGGTTGCTATATAATCCAGCTTTTCTAAAGACTGTATTTATTGAGGTGAAAACAATGGATTCCATTTCCTTTCTCTGTAAGTTCAATGAGATCTTGAGACTTTGTACTATTTGAGCAAACATACAGTATATAATTTGAGAAAACGTAAGACATTCCTAACATGCAGACATGCAGAATGTTCTTTTTCTTACATCATCACATCCTTCTTCAGCTGGATGACTTTGACTCATATATTTTTTTACCCTTTAGAATTTGTGACACCTTTGTAAAGAAGCTGTGTGAGGAGATTCATGCCCCTGTTGTGAAGAATTCATATTGTAGAAATATCTTCTGTGACCAGCTTTCTTTTGCAAGGGAAGCCAGAAGGAGGAATCGTAAGAAGGACAAATCCTAGGAAGGCATTAATTTTTTGAAATGAGGAGGAAACTTTTATCATTAAACTGAGAGGTAAAAATATGAATGACTGCCCATGGTAGGTGCTAGCTCTTGATGAGCACATGGTCCATCACAGTCTCTCCAGTGTTAAAAGGTTATTTTCACAATTTTAACTGACTTCTATCAGTCAGACAGTTATGGCTCCATCCACATGATATGGGGATTTTGAAGAAGACAGGGCTCATGTCATCCTGCAGCAATCTAGTTCAGGAAGGTGAACAAACAGAAAACTATTTCTTTCTCTGGTCTTTTAGCCACTTGAACCTATTCATGATAATATTAAAACAGGATACAAATGTAGTCAGAGTGGATGCAAGGCAATACTAATCTGTCTTATCTTTACATATTGTGCAGCCACAGCTTGAAGAAAGGGGAAGCTTGATTCTGTCAGAACTAGGTCTTTTCTAATGATGTTTGCTAGCCTGAAATATCACAAACACTGCAAAGTTGCTTAAAGAAAAAAAAAAAGATGGAGGTTTTTTGGTTTTTTTACACCTCTGGGTAAAAGTCTTATTTTTGACCTAATGAAGAAGTGGACAGTCACTTTAATCTGTTGCAATTTACATAGGTTATTGGAATTACACGCATCATCGCAAAGAATTTTTTGTGTGTATTTGAATGTCCTTTCTGAGAATGCAAAAAATGTAGACCTTAAAGTTTAAGCAGTAGTTCAAATTTTAAAATTGCCAAACTAGAATTACAGCAAGATGTAAACTATCATTGTGCAAGATATGAGACATCAGACTCTTAAACTGAACAAATTATCACTACATTATATTTTAAATTAGACGTTTTAATTATAAACATAATCTACAAATAGGAGCTTAAAAAATACACTATTATTCAGTATTTATTGTTTTATGTTCATATTACAGGCCTAATCAGATTATAAATCCTAATCAGATTACAAGTCCTAACTACGAGAGCAAATGTGTACTGTCATCACTCTTCACTGAGTAAACGGTGCAGATTTCTGTTCAGTTTTTACTTCTGTTTAGAGTAATGACTTTATGCAGTTCCATCTTAGATGAGATAAATATAAGGAGATCAAACAATAATGTTTTCTTGCAAACCATGAATGCCTACTGTAAAATAATTCATTTCTCAATAGAAAGTTCAGATTAATACTGCAGACACATTTAAAAGAATCTTAAAGGTTCCAAAATCTATAGCAATCTGATTTTGCAAATGAAATATAAGTGCAGATACAATGTACCTAGTCAAACGTGTTAAAATCCCAAGGTTCTAATAGTATTTTTATTTGTCTACATAAAGAAGGTAGATATTGCACTTCCAGAGCACAAGGTTTCTTAGCATCTCTAGTATTAGAGAATATATGTTTTGAAAGAATGTTACATGGAAATCTACACTGGGAGGAATTTTTATTTTCAATAGGGGTACCAGACTGGAATTTTTTCCTTAGTAGAACGAGAAGAAAAAAATCAGGCATGAGGACTGCCAGTACTTACATGTTAAAATTCTTCTCACATTTCCAGTTGACTGACATCTTCAATAAGCTGTTAATGAACCACTCCATTTGCTTTAAGTGAGTCTTAAATTTTTAGATATGGTGTAGTTTTGTGGGAAGTTAGAATCAAGCAAATTTAATTGCCTTTTGTTTTAATTTTTGTTTTTGTTATTTATTAGTCAAAAAGAACAGTGTGCTATTTTTTTTATTTTACTTTTTTTTTTAATTCTAGGTGCAAAACTGTGTACTAGTTATAATGAATCAGTGTTCTTACCAGAGTTAGGCTGTGTGTGTAAGGTACCAGTTATTCAAAAAATAAGAGCTTTCTCATGCTGGCTTTCAGTGTTTTAAAGTAGTAATTTAACAGCTGCCTTAGATAGAGCTGTGAGCATGTTGGAAATCAAAGGTGAGTCTGGTTATGTTCATGAGATGGGTTGGTACTGCATTTTTATTAGCCTATTTGCTTTCCTTGTACTTTGATAGTTTTAGTCTCTGGGGCACAGAGCTGAGAAATACAGATTGTAACTATCATGACAGATAAGGAAAACAACATAAGTGATGATGCAAAATGTATTGTCTCTGACAGTGAACAAGCAGAGACTGGCTTGTGTAAAACAAATTTTTACAGTCTGACTGTGATGGGCTATTCTCACCCCAGTGATACCTGCTGAGAAGCTGTGTTATATTCAGTTGCATTGTAATCGCACTTCTTTCAAGAAACAAATTACGTATCTATAGAGAAGTGACGGTACAAGCAACCATGGCTGTAGAATGCATTCAGCATTTTATATTCAGCCATGAATATCTATATTGGTGCCAGACAATAGCTAGTCTTTGATTGTAATAGAAGAAAAATATTGGCAAGAGGACTGGGAATTGGGGAAGTGGACATAAAAGTGCCTATCAGTGTAAGACTTTATCACTGCAAAACAAATAACATGCAACCTTTCCCCACTAGGAATGAATAAAACCTTAGAAGACATGATAAGCAGTGAGCTATTCTACTTCTTTTCATGTTGGACCTTCATATGAGCAGTACTTCACAACATAATATCCGAACTCAGTTCAGATTAATAAACCTAATTCAGGTTTATTAATAATCTAATACCTGAATCTGTATGCAGTCAACTTTCCACAAATATTTATTTTATGCTGGATCATATTTGCATAACGTGGAGCGTATACAGCTGCAGATTTTACATATGGGATATGTATACTTCCTATGTGAGAGTTGCTGTCCATATGATCTTGAGCAGACCACAGATCCCCTTGCACCTCTCTGCATGACCTCTGCAGTCTGTACCTCCCCTCAGAAGGAGAATATCCATGGATTGCACTTATCTGGTAGACCACACTTTAGCCACTGCACTTTGGAGAGAAGGGAGTATGCCATTAGCTGAGTTAAAATGAAATACAGTATCTGGTATAAAGTAGTCACTGTGCTCTCTGTGACCTCATCCCTGCAAGGCAGCAGCTAATCAGTTATCTGGTGGGGTCTTTCTATTATGTCCATCCACTCTCTTACAATAACTATCTGCTCAACAAATGACATATGGTCTTTCATCTGCCTTTTTGCCTCCAATAAGCATAAAGTCTGATGATGGGGCAAGAGCAAAATGAAATAATGTTTTCAGCTCAATTACAGAGAAAACAATTTGTTTTTGTAATTAGAGCTCAGCAGATATCTTTGTTTATTTCACTGATACTCAGCTCAGTGTAAACAGAACTCAATTTTGACAACTGTTTAGCTCACATCACAGTTTTAAAGTATTAAAGGATAATGGAAGACTTATTAGATTAGCTTTTGCCATGATCTTTTACTGTCCCACATAATTATTATTTGTGATACAGCTGAATGGCTTAGGCTTTTATTGTTAATGCATGCATTTCTGTGTAGTACTTTATGTACTGATGATGGGCAGTAAAGTATGCATTAGGAAGTATACATTTAGCCAGATTGCACAGATATTAGTGGTATTTTCAAGTGGCTTAGATTGTTCTTTTTGTGAATTTAATTTCATTTCCACTGTAACAGTACTTAGCTCCTGACATTTCTTTTTGAAACAAATCAGTTCAATCATTTTCATCATCATTATTACTACTCTTAATAATTCTTACTAAGACTCTTGTGACTTCTACCACACACCTTTGATCCAGTCATTACATTACACTTCTCCCCCAGCATATTACTTTTAACATTCCATCTGTTTCATGTGTTTTGGTATTCTTGCATATTTTTGCTTGGGCTATCACCTTTTTTATGTTTCTTATTTAGTAATTTAGATCATTCTTGTTAGTCACACACTGTTTTTCACCTTGGTATTTGATTTTTTCCTTTTATAATCTCTTAGTTATGGTTTATTGCTTCTATCTCTGATCTTATAATTAGCTCTTTTCCTATTTTGTATAAGTCTTGTCTTTTTAACCTTTTCACCACTTTCTCCCACACTGTTTTCCTTGTTCTTTTCTTCTGGCTAAGCTCATTCTACTGTTTTGACTCCCTGTCAGTTTCATCTGGGTTAGAGTGGATTTTCTTCCCAGTACATGGTACAGTGCTGCGTTCTGGATTTAGTATGAGAATAATGTTGGTAACACACCAGCGTTCCAGTTGTTGTTAAGTAGTGTTTATACTCATGCCCTGATTCTCATGCCCTGCCAGAGAGAATGCTGGAGTGGCACAAAAAGCTGGGAAGGGACACAGTCAGGACTGTCCAAAGAGATATTCCACATCATATGATGCTCAGTATGTATACTGAAACTGGGGAGGAAAAGTGGCTGGGGGCTACTGCTTGAGAACTGGCAATTTGTCAGCAACCATGCTGTGCATCACTTGTTTTATATGTTCCAATTCTTCTATTATTAACTATTACTTTTTTTTTTCTGTCCCGTTAAACTGTCTTGATCTCAAACCACAGTTTTCACACTTTTGCTCTTCCTGTTCTCTCTCTCCTCCTGCTGAGAGAGGAGTGAGCAAAGGCTGTGTGGTGCTTAGTTGCTGGCTGGGCATAAGCCATGACACTCTGCCTGAGCATTAACATTGCCTCTAATCTTATTTTTTATTTCTAGTAAGATTTCTAATACTGTTTTGTCCTTGTTTACAGCTATGTGATTTTATTTTTTCAGAAATCTAAGTTGGCAACTTCTTGGTTATTCTCCGTTCTCTGTAAGATTAGGGCAATACATTTGAAGGTGATTACATGATCAACCTGGACACAGCCTAAATTACTGCAATACATGAACAAAAAATAAAAAAATACATGGAGTTTTGAATTTGAATAATTGCACTTTCTCTTAAAGGTACATCAGGAAAGCAAGTCAATGTCAGTGACTAAATGGGTACATTTAACAAAACATGAGTACTAGTCCATGAGCAAAATACAATTGTATTTTCCTCTCAGACTCTAAATGAACATTGGTGGCTCATATTATGAAAGCACAAAGATTGCTTAGGGCAAATAGAGGTCTGTCAAGGTTAATGGTCCCAAATCCTTCCTGTCCTAACATTTTATTTTTTTTTTCAAATTATTTTTAATTTGCTCTTGAAAACAAGAGTCCAGCAGGAAAAAAAAAACTGTAATAATAACTGCACTCTCTGATCTATCTCATTGTTTATATTATATACATTAATCTTTAAGCTGCACTTATTCCAGTCTGCTACCAGAAGCAGAATGGGTTGTTGCTAGTTTTGTTCCTTTCTTTATTTCATGCTTGTGATTAGTATTCTTGTATTGTTCCAGCAAAATGTAGTAACTTAAAAGCATCCAGGCCTCTCAGCCATATTTTCAATTTGGATATGAAAAGCATGTATCTCTGAAAAAATCAGGCTCATCAAATGAGCATAGCACAAAAAGGAGACCACAATCATCAGTGTGCAGTAAAAAAAGTAGGATTATAAATGTATGTGCACTTCTTGCACATATGCTGCCAAGTTATCATGAAAAGAGCAGGTAGTTCTCTGAAAAGAAACACTTTCCCATATTGCTTTTATTTTGTATTAGATGTTCTTATTCATTCTGTTGATACTCATCACAGCAGTATCTGAGTACCTCCCAGTGGTGTATTAAGCTCTTGACTTAAAGTTTCTCATTTTCTCTCCAGAAGGAAAAAACAGCTGAATGCCTCAACTTTTAATTACTGCATTTTTGGTAGCTTCTGTCCCAGAGGACTCCAATTCTAGTTAAAATTTATAATTCTGGTTGAACTGTGAAATGTTGAAATATATGACATTTTATCTGAGAAGTGAAGACCTGAGCAAGGGCAGATCACTTTGTGCTTAGCTGAGACGGTTTTGTAGCCAAATAGCAAGAAGGGAAAATATTATTCATAGGTTGTCTCACACGAACAAAGAACACAAAAGATATGTGATTTACATAATCATAGGATCGTGGAGTGCTTTTCATTAGAAAGGACCTTTAAAGATCATCTAGGTCAACCCCCCTACCATAGGCAGGGACTCACTACCCTCATCCTAATATATTTCTCCCTTATATCTAATCTTAACCTACCCTCATTCAGTTTAAAAACATTGGCCCTTGTTCTGTCACTACAGCGCAGATTAAAAGCGTGTCTTCATGTTTCTTATAGCCCTCTATATATACCTATTGATAGGCTGCAATAAGGTCTTCATGGAGCCTTCTCTTCTCCAGGCTGAACAATCCCAACTCTCACATTCTGTCTTCATAGGAGAGGTGTCCCAGTCCTCTGACCATTTTTTTTTGCCCTTCTCTAGACCCTCTCTAACAGGTTCATGTCTTATGCTGGGGGCCCCAGAACTGAGCACAGTACCCCAGGTGGGGTTTCACAAGAGTAGAGTAGAGGGGCAGAATCACTTCCCTTGACCTGCTGGACATGTTTCTTTCTATACAGCCAAAGATAAGGTTGGCTTTCTGGGTTTCAAGTGCACACTGAGAGCTCACAACCAGTTTTTCATTCACCAGTATCCCCAATCCTTCTCTGCAGGTCTACTACCAATACATTCATCTCCCAGCCTGTACTGATATAGGGAATGCTCATCCTAGGTGCAGGACCTTGCACTTGCTCTTGTTGAACTTCATGAACTTAATGACTCTTCTTTCTCATTTTTGGTAGCCAAACAAGAGAGAGCTTAGACCAAAAATATTTTAGTCTGTATATTAAGAATGTAAACTGAATTTCCCTCTAAAACAGCCTCTCTTTTTCCATTTGAGTAGGTAGGGTGCATAAGAAGTCTAAGTTCTTAATTTACATATCTTAACAATGTAGCCTTCCCAGAACACCATTTATTTTATTCTTTGTAGTGATACAATTTCAGGCCCAAGAGACTATAGTACAGTTGTGAGAACTTCACAATAGTTTTGTGAGGTTTTTAGGATCATTTACACTGCTGAACTAGTGAATATTCACCACAATTGCTGGTCTGATCTATAGAGGATAAGTCTTCATCTCATTTATGACAAAAAGTATAGCACACTCTCCCTATAAGCTAGACAGAACTCTGGGTTGACATTAAATAATGCAAAGATACATGAATATAAGAGTAGTGATGTCTTACTTTTTTTTTTAGATCAACCATCAATGTACTGTCAGGTCTATGCTGTGACCCAAGTCCAGACTGAATTTTTAAGAATATTAAACTTGCTTAGATTTTTTGTTAATTAGCATCTTCTTGAACTTGCTCAGGATGTAGAAGATTGTATAGCAATTGTTGGTTTTTATAGTTGGTGAATCTCATAACATTTATTACAATACTGGTTTTGCAAAGAAAGGCAGGGTCACATATTTGACTAGCTAGGATCACTACCAGCCACCTTCCGTTAGTCATTGTTTGTCTTCCTAAGATGCAAAGGACATAATTCAGATTTTTTTTGATCACCGTTTCCTTCAGGTATGATCTTCTTTTATGGTGAATAGCTGTACTGAACTTTAGGACTTTTGCACTTACTGCTGGAATATATACAACAGTCTAATAAGCCTTCTGAGCACTAACTATGTTTTTAACAGAAGTTCTTGGTATGGTCATTTGTAGGTTAGTATTCTCTCTCTCGACAAAGAAGACCAAAGGTCAGGGCAAGCCATCTTGTAATGAAATGGCTCATGCAAGAAGGCAAGAATAATCTTAGACTCTGACTGTATTTATTTCAAAATGTACAAACCCTAGGATTTTTCCATTCCATTATAAACAACATATCAGTCAACTCCTTTTTCATTTCTTTAATAAAAGATCTGTAAACAGGCACTACTATTTTAAAGTGTCATAACTGAATAATTTGTTCTTAATAAATACATATTTTAGAACATTCACATCATAGATGCAGAGTTTCACGGAATTGTGTATTTACAAGGCTATAGATTCAAGCAGCAGATACTAGATAAAAACTTTTCCTGAGAACAATGTCAGAAAATTCTGAGGTGATGAAATCCAGATATAAGAATACAAATCAGATCTCGTGAGGAAGAAGAAAATTAACACAATATGTAGAACAGCACAAATCTTGAAAATAGAAAATGAAATGAAATCAGAAAATAAAGGAAAAAAAAAAGGCGTTGAAGATAATTCAGGAGGAATCTCATTGGGTGAAATACCAATCTGTCAGTGCACATCATGTTGGTATCCAAGAAGAGAAGATAGAAGTCTTTTTTTTAGAGACCTCTAGTGAGAGGCTACTGCAAGATCAGTATAGAGAGGACTAGCAAATGGAAGAAGAAACTAAAAAATATTTGTGTTTAATTGAGGCTTGTCAACTTTATAAATAGAATATTTTAAAGCCAGGAAAATTTCCCTCTGCAAAGATGTGAAGACATTACTTCCCTCTGACAGCTATTATGCCCTGGTAGAAAGTTGAAGTGCGGTTTTGTATATATAGTAATCATATCTTTACTGCTGTACATGAAACATTACTAAACAGCAATTACTAAATCTCTTGTTTTGGTGAAAAGTAGGAAAAACAGTCTTTAATTTCATGTGCAGAAAAGATTTCTTCTAACAATAAATAATTGTTCTCTGCTCGTGTACTTTAAATCTAAGAAAAATTGATTTTGCATAAAATTAGTTCACCAGAATTATCCTAACATATGTACAAAAAGTTTAACAAGCGGACATCCACTGCCAGTAGTGGTAATATCAGGTATTGGTCCTCCTGATGCCATGAAGTCATGTCTTTGTGATGTCTTGAAGTCATGATTCTGGTGATATTACTCAGTGAACAGTGGGACAAATATCATAAAA